>NW_010185525.1:20088-21970 GCF_000695765.1 Mesitornis unicolor | reverse complement strand
CACCTGCCTGTCGGCAGCCGAAGTGGGGCTTGAGTTCGCTGGAGCAGACAGCTGGGGTTGAGTTTGCCGGGCGCTCGCCATTCCCAGGCACCACTTCCAGTGTTCACAGCCTCGCAGGGTGTGGATTTTTACATTCCGAGTGGTTCCCTCAGGCTGGCTTTATTTCAGCCAGTGTAAGTCACCCGTTTACCATAATGAGGTTAAAGACATTGCTTTGCCTTCGTTAAAAAAACCCAACAACTGGCATTCTTTTTGTCTGATAGCCTTCATCGTCCTTGTGTTGGAGACAGGAATTTGAATGCACTAGGAAATGCTCTTTAAAGCAATGGGATGCCTTCAACAAACCAGATCTAGGCTTCTCTAGCCTTTGGAAAACTGCTGTTTGCATGTAAACAAGATTTGCTAGCTGAGCCTCTGGACTATGCAAGAATTCAACTCACATTAGGTAGACTGCAGGCTCAGATGGCAGAGGAAGGGGGAAAAAACCCAATCATTCTTTCCGTGCAACTGGAACAGTTAGGTGCTGTGGGCTAAACCATGAGACAGGCAGGACTGGGAGCCAGAATGTCATCTCCCCATGCTCACACTGGGGATCATAGGGTTCATCCACGCTAACACTTTATTTCCAATCAGGAAGTTGCTTTTACAAGGGAGTTTCTAATCTGACTTTTCTGCAAGGGCACTGCCAGGAAGGAGGCCTGGCCCTACTCATCCCCTCAGTCAGAAATTCCCCACCAAACAATTCTGGTGTGCAGAAACTGAACTTCTTTCGGGATTCAGGTAAGCCATCCCAGAAACAGATCCACTCTGCTTGACTACTAATGGATGTGCAGCCCGCTAACAGGATCAGACCAGCATAAGCCCAAACCTCCCAAACATCTCTTGCTCTTCAGGTTTGCTCCCGCTGCATCACACCACCTCCTCAAGTAGGCACAGCCAGAAATGCTCAGGACATTTGATAGAGCAAGGAGTCTCAGAGAGGGGAGCTACAGATGCCTGGATAAGCTCCGACAGTGTGCTATGTAACCCTTGTAAGCCACGGGTCGTTCTCACCCAAGCAAGCAACAGAGCAAAGTCAGGTAGCAACATTTAAAATAATTTGAAAGTTATACACAAAAGCTGTGCAAAGAAGTGTACATCAGCTACTCGCTGTTATGAAACTTTCAATTAAGGCTACCAAAAAATCTCTCTTTATTTATTGTTTTAATATACAGTATGAGTTTTTAATTACGTTTCCCACACTACATTCCCAGGGATACCTGGTGCAGGACCAGAAGCACTCAGTCCTGAGAGCATTTAAGTTTCTTCCCTGCTCCTGCACCAACCCGCCCTGTGTGCTGCGCCTCGCTCGGACCTTTTCCTGAGGTAAAACCTTCTGCATTGCCTCATTTTTCTTGCGGGGTTTATCGCTACGCGAGCCCTTGCCGAGCACTGGGGTATTTTCACGGCCTCCTTCAGGAGCTTTCCCCTCTGCTCAGGGCGGGCGGGAGAGCGGGCGCTGCCCCTTTGCTTTACCGCGAGGCTCGGCTTCTCGGAGGGACCATTTTTCGGGACGCGGGGTGCTTCGCAGACAAGCCCCCGACATGAGGCCCCCGCTCGGCGGGTGGAGTGGCAAGGATGGCGCCTCAGCCACTTTCCCGCCTCGGGCGCGCGGGAGCAGAGCAGTGCGCAGGCGCCGGGTACGCCCACTTGCGCGGCGCCGGGCGCCACGCGCCTTCCCGCTTCCGCCTTCCCTCCCCGGTGGAGCAGCGGCCCGGGAAGCGGAAGAACCGGGAGTGTGGTGTTGTCATGGCGTCCGTGGTGCTGAGCGAAGCGGAGAAGCTTTACATCGTGCATGGCGTCCAGGTAGCGGCGGGGGGGGACGCCTTGCGGAAGGTGCCCC
>NW_010185525.1:0-20057 GCF_000695765.1 Mesitornis unicolor | reverse complement strand
GCCCCCCGGGGCGGGGGGGGGGCGGCGCCCTCCGCCGCGGGGAACGGGTAGTCAATTCGGGGCAGGTGGCCCGGGGCCCGGCCGTGCCGGTGGGCGGTGATGGGGTTGCCCTGTAAGGCGTGGGGCAGGGCCCTTCCCCGACCCTCCGGCCTTGGCCTCCCTGTGAGCGGGTGTGGGGCGGGGGAAGGGAGCATTCCCGTACCCGCTGTCTGGGGTGATCATCGTCCAGGCACCCGGAGGATACAGCATCGGAACGGAACGCAGGTTTAGAGCTGGACGTGGATTTGTTTGTTTTGTTTTGTTTTGTTTTGTTTTTCATTTCTTGTTCTCTTTCCCCATTTTCCCTTGCCCTTTCTGAAGTTTTGGCCGTTGCATAGCGTTGTAGCCTGTCACTAAGCTAAGGGACAGCGAGTGGACCAAGGAGGAAGAGTGAAGGATGTGTGGAGACAAATGCCAAAGATAAAAGGACTGTGCTCTCTTCAAAGTACAAAAACTGTGTTTTGCTGCAGAGAAAGCTACTTTGATGGGGATGAGCTGTCTAGCATCTGAGGGTGCATAATACCTGTTTTTGAAATACAAATAGATGAAAGCATTTAGAAGGCTGGTGGGTTATTTTTGTTTACTGGGTCGTAATTACATATATATAAAAGTACAGAACTGGAGTATACCAAGAAAGATTTGTGTTGCGTTAGGTCAGGTACCTTTTAAAGCCAAAACCTTTGCACTTTTGTAGTCTGCAGCTTTCTATTGAAACAGAATGGAAGGAGTGCAGGAGTTCAGGTCTGTCTGCAGAGAGCTTGTTGCAAGCCTTAGGTAAATGAGAAGTGAATGGAAAAGTACAGTTGGTTCTGTTATACTCTTAAGTGAAAGTCTGTGATGAAGCTGGGATAAAGCTGTTGCTTTAATATTAATTTTACTGCTATGTTTATCGTAAGAAAAGGAAAACTTAAAATGACAGATCCTTTTTTGTTTTTCATTGCTGATTCCCTTGAGCACAATATATTGATTGTTGTTACAGGAGGACCTTCGTGTAGATGGTCGCAGCTGTGAAGACTACAGATGCGCAGAAGTAGAAACAGACGTTGTATCAAACACAAGTGGATCTGCAAGAGTAAAGCTGGTTGGTACATTTCTTAGGGATCACGTACCTTGCTGATGAGACTTCTAGTTTATGTGACAAGTTTTAAGATATGATGAGGCTCTTTGTAGATGAGTTTGCGTGTTTGTGTAATAAAATGTGTGTATATATAGCACTAACTGAAAGTATGGGTTAAGGAAATAATGACAGGATGTATAATTCATGCAGGCTGGCTTAACCTACTTGAGCTGGATTTGCTGTGAAGTACCTGGAAAGCCTTCAATCTGAACTAATCTACCATTTAATCGTGGAAAAAATGGAATTGCTGTTGTGCCTAATCACTGGAAGAATAATTATTTTCCTTTCGAGTGAAGCAAAACTACTTCTGACATGTGCTGACTGTGAAGAAGATAAATACACTGTGTAATGTTATAAAGTTTCTGCAGATAGAGTTGTTTCCAGAACCAAAATTATAGAAAAAGTCATCGATATGAAGAGTGTCTTTTTAACCTAGAGAAAACGATTATGTATATTAATTGTTCGAATAAACTTTTTAGGCTTAATATTGCTCTTTGAAACTCTTCACTTTTTAAAAAACTAATGTGATTTTAAGTTCATTCCAATAGCATGGTGGGTACAGATAATTGAAAGGTGGAAATGTCATCTTACCATAGACATTGAGATTAAAGTAGTAGTTTTGTGAATATAATTCTAGTTGTGTGATACGTTTTTGTTTTAACAGGGACACACTGATATCTTGGTAGGTGTAAAAGCTGAAATAGGGACACCAAAGTTGGAGAAACCAGATGAAGGTTACCTGGAATTCTTTGTTGACTGGTTAGTATACTAGAAGAAAAGGAAATAGATCTATCTATTTGGAATAAATGACTAATCAGATTTTACCGTTTTTTGAAGTTTATACCTTCATTCCACTAGTTTCTCGTAAGGTCTGAGTAATAGAAAATAGTTATTCTACTGTTTCAATAGCGGTGAATGTTCAGAAACTTTCTGCTGGTTCTGTGGACCCAAAATAAGCAAAACAAGAGGAGTGAAGGAATGAAATTAAGTTAAAAAAATAAATCCAAAATTGCATGGCATCATTGCAACTGGAAAAGTGTAATAGTTCATTTACATGTGCTTTTGATGTGATTTCATGACTACGATGTCAGCTGTCTTTTTTGGAGAGATAGAATAGAAAAAAACCTCTTTCAAAAAGGAAGTATTCCAGAAGAAATGAATTGACTGATACTGATTGTACTTTAACTGTACTTAAACGATTTTGCTTGCTTTGTCTTTGAAAGCAGTGGAAAATGTTTGAAGTGTATTTTGTACGAAATTGCTTGTTTAAAAAAAGAAAATCCTCACTGTAAACTTCAGATGCAGAAGTTCATTAGAAAATTTATTTATCACATTTATCAGTGAATCAGTATTTCATTAACTAAAATGGCATTTGTTTTTAATCACATTCCTGGCTTTGTGCTACAAATGGGCTATTGTTTATCTTTAGTCTTCATAGTGCTTCGGTTATGAAGGAAGCTAGAAGAATTCTAAACTAAGGGCTTTTGTTTTCAGGTTTCTCTGAGATCACATAGTGACATCTCAATGTTATTCCAGACTCTCTGCTGTCTGAAACTACAGTATCCATGTCTTGCGGACTTCCTAAAACTGTTCTTTATGAAGTGATTTGCTTTAGGAACCTCTCATAAAAGCCTCAGCGTTGTCAAGCTGTTCTGCATTTGACCTTTTATTTTTTTTGTTAAAAAATGGTACTACTCTGATGTTAAACCAATATACCATTAGTAAAGCCAAGGTATGATTGCTACTGAGTAAGTGTATATCTGATGATCTTTCTGACCTAACTGGCTATATCTGCCTTAACATTTGTATTTCACATTATGCAGCCTTATCTAAGATGTCCTCTGTATGTCACGATGTACTAATTAACTGTCAAATCTTACAGTTTGTAGAGGGAAGGATTTGCCTATTAATTAATGGTTTGTCTGTGATTATTGTTCAAAAACTGTAAGACAGGAAGTTGATCTTCTCAAATGTGGTCCTCCTGTTGGAGGGATCTGAACTTGACTCCTTTATAAAACTCATGTATGAAATATCCTGAATAGAACCCGTTTTGTTCTGGTGGCTTCTGTAAGAAGGAAGTCCAATGACAGCAGGGACATTTCCTTACCACAACAAGTGGTCTGTGGGGATGTTGCAATTCTGTGACACTTTCATATGTAAATAAATGTTAGAAAAACTTTAACTCATTAGATTAATGTTAAGTTGTATTTTCTGTTAATCTCTGCTTCGTAAGAAGATGGGAGGGAGATGTGCAGCAGTATTGTGCAAGATGGATCATGTCAGTTCTAGAAATAGGTAATCCTTACTTTCTGTGGCAACACAGACCAAAAACCTAAATTTTAGAGAAGAATAGTCACTTCTTGCATGTTTGTGCCACCAGGGAAAGGTGAACTCTAGCCTCAAGAAAGATGCAAAAGATGAAATGTGGAGTGGGAGCACCTTGTTCGCTGTAAAGGGAAATGAGATGCTGTCAGTACTGTGATGCTTTTCCAGGCTGCCACTGGGTGGTAGTAACTGAGCGTAGTTTGGTACTCTGCATCTCGTAGTGAAGTTCCTGTGTGTTCTGCTTGGCTTTTATATTGTTGAAACTAATAATAAAACTCAGGCTGCAGTGTTTGCTATCTTAAAATGCTTATTTCCTGAAACTTTAATTGTTTCTTGTACTGCTGAAAATAATCCTTTGCTGGATCATGCTTATAGTTCTCTGCCCCACATTTCCATTTCTCTTCATTGTGCAGTCCTTAACCTAAAATCTGAGAAGCACATTTACTCCTATTTTGAGACAGATTTTAATGCTAGTCTCTGGAAGAGATTATTTTTGAGGCAGTGATTTGTGATACTAGAAATTAAATCTCATAGAACAAGTCCATGTCCTACCTGATGGTACCTACTGCCCATCAGCACTGGAGAAGATGCTCATCCTGACCAGTGATGTTGAGACTGCTGTGTTTGCTTTTCTCTTGTTTGAGTTCTAGGACTATTCTAATACTGACTTGTTAAGAGGTTTTGGTTTTTTGGTTTGTTTTTTTTTTTACTGAAGCAAAGATTTCTTATTTTCAAAGTGTTAGAAATAACAAAAAAAACCCCCAAAATAGACATCTGGATCTCTTGAATGCATTAGTTTTTGTTTGTGGAACTAGGGAAACAAGGAATGTATTTGTCCAAGTCTGGCCATCTGTTCTCCACTTTGAAGGCCAGACATGCTTTTGTTCCAGCTGGAATAGGGGCCTATTTCAGTGATGCCTGCATAGGAGTCTGGATCAGGTACTATTATAGATGCAAAGCCATTCTTCAAATCATAAGAGATGGCAGTATTGTGGAACAGCCATGTCAGCATGCTTTTAGGTGATCCTTAGATGCTGTTGTGGGGAAAATGTTAACTTAAAACAAATTTTAGTGCAGTCACTGAAGATACCACTTGAATCCGTGCAGGAGAGGAACCTTTCTTCCCCTTCTCTCTCCTGTTATCATGGCAACTGTTCTTTGCAGAGGCAAGAGGCAAACTACTGAGTTTTGAAAGAAGAAAATGTCTTTCCAATTTTTTTTACCGTACTTCCTCCGTTAAAGATGGTTTGTAGTGGATTTAGCGTGGTTTTCAGGAAGAAAAGCCATCTGATGCTTGAAGAAAAACTGTTTCAAACTCTATGAGCAGATCTTCCTTTCGGATGGGAAGTGTAGTAACAAATTCCTCACCAGGCAGAGACCTGCATCAGTAAACAATGTTGGTAGAGTTACCAGTTTGACCAGACTAACTCCAGACCCTTGTTAGCCCAATTCTTTGTAGGGTCATAAGCTTGAATATCACCATAATCATATTAACACAGTTACACAGCATCTGGACCTGAATTCAGGTCTTTCTATTTCTGGGACTGCCTTGGCAGTGCATATGTGTCATAAATGTGCTATCTTCTGGCTGCTTTCTGGAAGGGTAGAATATTAGTGAGGTGGTTAACTTACTGCTGATTCTAAAACAGTGAATCTGCCACCTTCTTTTAAATTATTGGATCTTTTTGGTGCAAGAGTAGAGACCTCGTATTGGTTGCTTGAAGTAAACATGGCTTTAAGGGAAGAATATCCTCTGTGTAATGAAGCCCTTGTATACCAGGCAAATAGCTATAAGCTTTTCTTTAATTAACTGTTTTACCTCTGTTATAATTACTTACAGTGTAGATTATAGTATGTTAATGGCCTTAGCAACGGATGGGAATATACTTAACTACTGTGAGGTTTTGAAAGTAGAGATCTGTGGTAGAAGCCTCATTATGCTTTAGAAGTCTTGATTGTTATGCGATATGACACTGGAATGGTTTTGAAAGTCCTCACAATTGCATTCTGTTCAGGAGTAGAAATTTTGTGCTCCACTTGGCCACTAATAAGTTCTTTCTGTGCTCCAAAAAGCGAGCTTTTTGGCATTTTCTCTTATTAATGTGTTAGGCAACCCTTTGAATTTTTTACCCGGTGTAAATTACTACAATAGTCTGTGAGCATTGGGTGGCAGTATTTGTCATACAGTTATTATAGTAGTACCTTGCTAACATTACTTTTTTATTTCACTTTGATTGCAAGGAATTGAAGTGTTAGAATAATAGTGGAATTAAGATGCAGTGAAACTTGCAGTAATAGTCTAATTGAGTCTTACGTTCTTACTTGCTGTCAGAGACAGCAGCCATTTATAATTAAAAGCTACAACATTTGATAAAACTTTGTGTTTAGAAATAATAATGAGGTATAGACTGAGATTTGTATAATTCTTTTCACCTTACCATGGGAATCATAATGCTTGCATAAGCATACTTTTAAACAGAATGATCTAGTTTTGTGAAAGCTGCTTCCATGGATAAGTGCTTGTTTAATACAACCTAAAAGCCTAACTCAACATATTTCCAGAATTAAGTTCTGCTTAGATGTGATCCTGTCTTATAAGATTGGTCTCTAATATTAATGCAACTATGAATAATATTATGTCATAGTTGCAGTGCTTGTTCATGTGGCAGATGTAGTTTGGAAGCATAGGTCAGTGCTTGATTGGCAGTGATTTATTTTTTTTTAAGCACGTATAGTGCTGTCTGGTTATAGAAGCATCAAGTAGCTTTTATAAAATTCAGTAGCTCTTCCTGGCATTCTGAGTTTTTATAAGTTCTGCAAAAAAAATAAATTGGGAGAATTACTGTGAGGTAAGGATTTCCCTTGTAGGCTCTGCAGTCCTGTTGATACAGCTCACTTGATGGTGTTAAGTCATACCTAGATAATGTGGATCTTTAGTTGTTGGTTTTTTAAAAGGTGAAGGGATTATATTCCAATACTTTGTTTTCTGCTGTGTGTTTACATTCCTGTGGTGTTTCTGTTGGAAGAGCTATGAGTTTGTATCATCGTATAAACACAAAACATACATGAGAAATTGGCACTGAGGGCCAGGAGAATACAAGGCTTTGCTGTTACAGGTTTTGAACGTATCAAAGTACTCTACTGTGAAACCACCTCCTTTCCTGTGCTCTGAAATGAGAGATTTATTCAGGGGAGGTCCAACTAATTTATTTAAAAACCAAGATCTTCAGTATGTGCTATGGCTTCACTGCTTGTGAATGCTCTTGCCCTCTCTATAAACCAGAGGTTGGATTCAGAGTATTTTTTATTTTGCTGTAGATGCATCTCTGGATGTTTCTGCTCTAATTCATTGTGATTTAGAGGTGTTTTGGGTTTTTTCTTGGGTTTGTTTTTTTGTTTTTGTTTTGTTTTGCTTTGTTTTGTTGTAGTCCTGTTTTCTTTTAGTGTTAGTTCTTAGCTGTGTACAGTGCCCCAGCACCCAAGGAGTTTCTTGCATGACTGCTCATAAACAGATTTTGTTATGTTGGAATCAGGAAAGTGAAGGCCACGCACTCTTGTCAGATCCCTTCTGGAAAAAAAAAAAAACAACACAAAAATGTTCTTAGTTGCTGCTCTCCATAAGCTGCAGTTGCTGAAAATAATGAGCTGCTCTCTGTAAGCTGCTTGATAGCAGAGAGTACACTCAGTAAAGAAGTTACCAATTAAGGTCAGACAGTCGTGTCACATTAAGAAAAAAAAGTATATTCTACTTGTCATATCGTCACATCTTTCTGTTCTTAGCCCCTCTCTTATATTAGTCGTTTAACATAAAACTCTAACAGGCTGTGTTGTTAGCTGTTCTGAACTTAGTACAGATTTTTCTTGCTTTTTTATTTTTGAAAGGGTTGATAGAATATGAGAGTGATGAAGAAACAATCCCTGAGAGAATTCACCAGCTTTAGTATTGTAACTTGGGAACTGAAGATAGTAGTGGAATTTAATTAGTATCAGAGTTTGTAGCAAAGTGTAGGTATATTATCTGCATTAAGACATTTTCTTATGCAAAATGGAAATAATTTTTTCACAGATTGGAAGCTTATTCTTGTACAAATAAATCCTTAGATATTTCTAATGCTTTATATTTAAGAAATGTTCTTTGGATATTGGCTGCTTCAGAAGTGAAATTACTTTTTCTTTCTTTATCTAGTTCTGCAAATGCTACTCCTGAATTTGAAGGCCGTGGAGGAGAAGAGCTTGGCACAGAGATAGCAAATACATTCTACAGAGTATTTAGCTGCGAGAGCACTGTAGACTTGAAATCACTTTGTATTAATCCCAGAGACCACTGCTGGGTTCTCTATGTTGATGTCCTGGTAAGTAAGGAAATGAAAACTAAGATTCAAGGACTTGGCATAACCATGTGTATATTCACATAAAAAAGCTTCTCATAATGTGATATAATGCTTCACAGCATGGGTGGCTGTTTTCTTGTGAATCTGCCTATGGTAGTTAATCACTAATTCCAGCTTGCTCTTTTTCTATTATTCTTGATCCTGCTGCTCCACTGCAGAGCTAATAAAACACTGAATACTCCAAATCTGTCTCAGATAAAAATCAGTGACCTTGTACTGACAAGAAAATTACCACTAAAGAAGGCTAAACTTTTTCTCAAACTAGATATAATAGCAAATGTATTATTCTAATGAATGTAAGTTAGCATGAGTGTATGTTAGCCCTAGTAAAACTGTCCATCCTGTCTACCTCTTTGCACTACTATCAGTACTCAGTCAGTAAATTAAAATAGAAACTTTTCTGGCAAAAGTTACGTTTAGCCTTGGCACTCTGATGAAAGCTATATACATGTACTGAAGGTAGAAAAGAAACTAAATATTTGTTCCTGTTTAAAAAAATTAAACTGGGTTTTATGCATGTAAATCTTGTGCATGCAACAGCTCAATTTGCAAACTATGCTGTAGTTAAAGCATAGTTTTAGAGTGCTAGTTAAAGCACTCTATCATGGGAATTTAATAGAAGTCTGCAAGTCAGACTCTCCTGAGCATTATTTCTGGTTCTTGTTGGTCTATAATTGAGTTTCTGTTTGTCAAATTTGTAACTGAAAATATGTCAAGGGATCTTACTCACAGGAATCCATTAATGTCTATGAAATTATTTGCAAAACATTAAACTGCATTGCTAAAAAAAATAACTGCGAGTTTTGTTAAACAAAATGGAAACATTCAAGCTAAGACCTAATTAAATGTGAAAATTAGTCCATTAGGTGCTTAAAAAGCGGTAGCATTAGCCTGAATATAGTAGATAGGGTACATACTGTGATTTAGTCTGCATACAGAATGATCAAATGTGTGCCACTGCTGGGTGCTTTAACAGTCCTAGTCACCAGCTTACTGGAGCTTGGCATGGTTTAATAGAGAATGAAGTGTTAGTTCTGAGAAATCACACTGGGGCCTTTAGTTACTAGGTAATTACAAGCAGAGGTACAGAATATTAAATGCTGAGCTTGTTTAAGCAATGTACTGCTTAACATTGCATAAACACTGCATAAACAAAGACTTTTGCAAAGCTGAATGTGGCAGGAGTAGTTCTGTGTAGCTCTTGTATGAGGTATAAATGGCCATTATTTGATTCTTCCTGGACACATTTTTTGATGGTCCACAACTACAGAGAAAACCAGTCTTGTTATTTTTATGCTACTAGTTGTATCAGAATTATGAATATCAAGACCTATACTATGTGATGAATTTTACATTTAGTTTTGTTTACAGTGCCAGTCAATCTGTTGTAGGTTCATAACTAGGACTCTAAACTGGATGAGTCTTTTTAATGTTATTCTACAGGGCTTTTGTGTGTGAGCTATTGAAGAGCTGCTGGTATAGTTAGAACAAGACACTGTTAAAATTTGTCTCTTTATTCTGTTTCTCCCCTCCTTTTTTTTTCCACCCTAGGCCTCTATATTTTCACATTTTTGAGGTATTTGTACTATTTCCTCTTCTAAATAGAAGACATGTATATCACATGTGATAGTTCATACTTGATGTAGGTGCTTGATACCTACAGATTTTCCTGAAGTTGCTCATGCTGAATCATTCCTATAGAACTCTATTAAAAAAGTACATGGTGGAAGTACGACACTTGTGCTAATAGAAGGCACTACAAGTCATATTACTCATTATTTGAGGGAAGCAGATTCTAAATATAATAACAATGCTTATTGAGAGTCCTTTGGATTATGTTTTCCTTTGGAATTCCTGGAAATTTTTCACATTAATGTTTGTGTTGCATAGTTAAGTTGGAGGTAAAATAAGCCTTAAATCTGTCATAGGCCTGAAACCAGTAGTACCTTGTGGTCAGGTGGGAAGGTGCTTGTTTTCAAGTCTCTCATGCAAAAAGACAAAAACCCAGAAAGAATATTAGGAATCTGAAGATGCTCCATTGCTATGTAATTTAGCTATGTACACTTCAATGGAAGCATCTATATTCAGTTCCTGTGTGTAAGCAAAATTTGAGATCTGCAACCTCAAACGAGCAAATAATATATTTTGTGTAGTCATGCAGCTTATCGATTAAAAAACATCTCTCAGAGATTTTCTAGTGAACACTGTAGTTGAGAGGTGCTATAGTTGTGTACAGTCAGATTAGAAAGAAAATAACTTCAGCTACACACGCTACAAAGATGAAGCCATATGAGCTCGTACAGGTATGTGTCAAGGTCAAGAATATATACCTTGATGTTCCAAAATACATGCATTCTTTCTTAATAATAGAAGGTGTTCCACTTCAAAAGTGGAGAATGTGGAGATACACGGTACTGCAAAACTATAAGCCTCTTCTCACCCTCTCTGTGTTTCCCTCAGTTTCTTTCCCCTTCTAAGTCACTGATGTCAGAAATAAGCTTTTAGGCACTTTTGAGGGTGTTTTTGGTGTATGTATAGCCTTTGCCACGTAATTTGCCTGATTTGCAGTGCTGAGGAAGGAGAATCAAAGTGTGCAAACTCTTTTTATTCCCTATCCCGTCACAGCACGCTGTGTGTTGGGGGAGATGCCTTAGATTCTGTTGAAATTTTAGCAGTTCACTACTGAGTATCCCTCCGAGGATTTCTTCATCTTTTCTATTCCCAACTAGTTTGAAAAAAACCCTAAACCTTAGAGATCTGTCCTTTTGAAGGAAAAATTTATTTGAATAAGGCAAGATCTACATTGTTTTATTTCCCCCCCAGAAAGCTTTTCATTTGTGTATCAGTAAATTAAAAGCAGTCCTTTCTGAAGACTCCTTTGCTTCTTCCTACCACTCACAGTTGTGCAGACGTTTAGTCCTTAAAAAACCCATAAACATAAAAAACAATGGCGATCTCAGTACAAAGTGCTTTAGCTAAGAGAGCATTCATTTATTTTTGGAGCAATCGTACCGTGCTTGATACAGGCTGTGTTCTTATCCTGTAGGCGCCACTGTAATACAGATAAGGCTTTAGAAGAGCAGCCTGAACACAGCCTAGCAACAGTACAGGCACATCCCATTACTGTGTTTTAATAACAAAGATATTGTGGGGCTTATTGTGTTACCCAGTAAAATCCAATAATGACTGAAAGTGGCAAGTTAACCTCTCTGTATCCAGCAGCTGTTTGCAAAGAAGTAATTTGATCACCTTTGTATTTAGCTTTCTATCCCAACTTTTTGTCGTTCTTTTTACACAATTCAGTCTGTCTTCATAAAAATAGACTGTCTTTCCAGAATATCTGATTTATGATTTGCTCCCAATGCGGGAGTTTATCCCATTCTTAAATGGATTTCGAAGAACAATCAATGCAATCAGTGTTGCAAAACCTGTTTTGCTCTCATCATACAGCATAGATTGATGTAATGGAGAAGCATCCATATGTTCTCACTGAAGCAGTTTCAAATGCTTGCTGGGAATGTGTGTGTTCATAGAATAGTACTGGCGGCTCAGTCAGTCACACTAGGCTATGGCCAAATATATCTTTGAGTGTCTGTCAGCCTATAGAAGGTGGTGGTGGTTACGGGAGCCTTGCCTTTCTGTATAGTATGCTGTGCTTTACTTCTCCTGATCTTCATGGAAAGAAGCTAAGCTAGACTCCCTTCACACACTTTATTTCAGATGATAGTGTTATCAACAAGTAGACTTTGACATCAGGATTTCCTTGGATTCTTTTCAGCTACAAGACAAACCTGCTGATGGCTCGTTTTCTGCAAAGAATGGAGAATAAATCATGATGTGCCTTCATAGCTATACCTTGTGTAACTGGCTTTTCATACCATGTTCGGGTTGACAGTTTGTGTTGCTGCTTTGAAAACAATTCTATCAATTGAGTTTGTCCAGCTGATATTTAAAAAAGACTTCTCTTTGAAATAAAGCATAGAAAATGGATTGGCTTTATTTAACATTAAGAATGAATAAGGTGAGTTTATGAAAAATGTTCTGGTCATAGTCTAGTTTAGAGCCTTTGCACAAGAAGAGTTAAAACAGTGGTGGTTTCATTTCAGCTGCTATTATTCAATTTTATCATTAATTTTATTGTCAAGTGCATTAACTCTTGTGTTTTGCATGTATAATACAGTTAGCTGAAATCTTTATTTCCTGTCTGTTTTCTTAGATAGGCATTAAATACAACTTTGTTTTTTAAAAACCTGTTCTGGTTCATAATTTTGTGCTGTTTCAAGTAGGTTTGAGTAAAATAAAGTCTTGGTTTAAAGGCACTACCCTGATTTTCTTTTGAAGAGATTCTTTTATTTTCCTCCCCAGTTATTGGAGTGTGGTGGGAACCTCTTTGACGCAGTCTCTATCGCAGTGAAGGCAGCTCTCTTTAACACAAGGTAAAGCACAGCTCTCATTTCATGTGGGTAGAAATGGCATGGGAAGTGAAAGAGAAGTATTCTCTGTGAGCTAAGCATTGTTAAGGCTTAATTATTTAAATAAGAAATACTCAAGGCAACTTGCATTCTGATGCAAGGCAGTCTGCATGCAAGTAACATGAAGTAATGACTTTAATTCAGTTTCTAATAATCAAGTGTCATCTTGCATTATATGCAGAGTCAGGCTCACAATATAACTTGTTCTGTAGCCAGATCCAGAAAAAATGATCTTGATCGTATGGTTTTGTTGCAAGTTGTTGAAGGTGTTTGTGTTGATGCCTTGAGGGTTTAAAACAAGAAGTATTTACTGATAATGTGATGCTCCTGAATAAGAAGGCCTCTTGTCGATGTGACTGCCGATTAGTAGCTAGCCCTGTTTTCCCACTTCTGATGTTCTTTCTCATTAACTGTTAGTCTAGAGTTCTTTTTAAAAGTAAGAGGACAAAGTGGCGCTGTGAGATTGCAGGGAGGGGGAAATGATGGGTCTGTAAAAGAACTTTGCCCCATGCAAATATAAATAAAAAGAATGGAAGAACAAAATGAATGACTAATGCAAGTGTTAGTGTGTGTGCTTTAATGATCAAATTCAATAATTTTTTTTTAATCTTCTTTATGTATGGATGAAAGGGAATACAGAGTTTTGTAGCACCCTTAAGAAAGAAGCTAGTGAATGGCTTTGCTAAAAAACTTTCTTAGCAAAAGTAGCTGGAAGAGGTGCTAAAGTTAGGCTGTCACAGGCACAAATGCTTTAAAAGTGGATCTCAAATTGTTCTTCAGCTGCAAATTAGAGATCTGCTACAGTCACTGGCATAGTTCTGGCTTATTCATCAAGGAGTCGGCACCCAGTACTAGAACTAGAAATGTACGTGCAAGGAGAAGAGGAAAATACAGTTTTGAAGACAGGCAGTGCATCGGGATATAAACACTTTAAAACACATCTAAGACTACAATTTATGTCTGTGACTGAGAAATTTCCCATGTTAATCAAGTTCTCAGCAGTAACTTCTAAGAGTAGATTGTTTTTGTAGCATGAAGAAATACTGTCACAGATGTAATAGCTCACGATAGAGTTGGTGGTACACTAAAGGGAAGAAATGCCTGCGTCTTTGTGTGTGAGCTGCCAGGATGCAAAAGTCGTACAGTTACAACAGTTGCTCCCATGTGAGTTGTTTTGCAGATCCATGGCACGTACTTTATTTACAAGATAACTAGGTCTTTTTTCTTATTTCAACTAGAATCCTAGTTCTGGGAGAAGATAATAAAAAGGTAATTTATAGAAAGAAAGAAAAGGAAATCTGTTGCTTTGGTAACATGAGCAACATAAAGAATGTAATTGTTTTAATGATTCTGCTTTTTAATTTTATTCTTCTGAAAACTGTATCTTTCATATAATCTTTAATCAAATCAAAATGTGGTACCATATGACACAATGCAAAGCCTGTTATTTTTTGAACTGTGAAAACCCTGTCTGTTGATCTGAGCAGGGAATGCTGGTACGTCTGATCTCATCCGAGCTCAGAAAGTCGAGAGATGAAATTCAGAGTGAAAACCTGTTGTCCTCATTCACTGTTCCTCTCCCTTTCCTTTGGTACCTACTAAGTTTTATTTGGATTGACACAAGGTTGTTTAGAGTAGCTGCCCACTCTCCATAAAATATTGTCCCAGCAAGACGTCAGTTTGAGGATCACTTCAGATTAAGTGTTCTGAACTTCGCTTGACATGTGTGTCCCTCTTTGAGTCTTCCTTGCCTTTCATAACCTGTTTACAACCAGGCTTTCATTATAAGTGTTTTCAGATCTTTGTCAGCCTTGACAGCAGCCTTGGAACCAAGAGCAGGGAGCTGAAGCTGCTGTTTTTTCTGTGAAGCTCCAAATTTTCAGATGTTCAGATAGGCATTTGAAAACCTGAGCTTCATCCTTAAAATCTTGCTCTAACCACTTTTATAATAGTTATCGACACATTTTTCTTTGTGGCTAAAAAAGGCAAAATAGTAACTTTAAGAATTTTGTGCAAGAATTACGGGATCTAAATCCTATGTGTGTCAGACCTGACACTTTGTATCCCCTCCAGGCACAGAGCAAGGACAGTATGACTGTTTTAGGGGGAGCTCCTTGGAGTTTTGTAGTGTTTATTATGTTCTAAAAACTATATTGAGATCATGTGCAAAAGATAGCAGGTATCAAAACTTTCTTAACTGTGTTTCTATGGTGCTCAAGGCTGAATTTATCCACGATCAAAGTAGATACTACAGAGTGTGTGAGTAGCTGCTATGTCAGGACTTAGCATTAAACTTGATCCTGTGGAATACACCTACTCACAACTGAGGTAACAGAAACTAGGCAAGGTACAAAAGCTACACAGTTTATAACACCTCCCTTGAAGATGTGGTGGTTTTTTGCTGGGCAGCATAGTAGAGGTAGAGTCAGTGCCTGCTTGCAAGTTATGCTGCTTGGTTTTTGCAGTTGTGAATTGTGGGTCTGCAGCATACAGAAAAGAGCATTGTTAGTTGTGTGACTAAGTCCTGCTCTACAGATTTCTGCCCTGATTAGTTGCAGGAATCAAAACACAAAAATAAAAGCTGCAAAGTAAACATGCACAGCTAGTTCTTAAGATAAATCTTCACAAGCTGGGAGAGGAAATCTTGTTTGCTGGAAGTGTTTTGTATACACTCTCGTTGCCTAGTTTTTGTGTGTATGTATGCCCTTTTTAAGCCTCTGTGATGCTTGTGTCTGATCAACTGTCTTTTTGCCTCTGCAGTAGTTCTAACTTGTACCTCTCTTATCTGTTCTTGGCCAAAACAGCTCCTTGCAGGCATTTTTCAGGTATTAATTCTGGCAACTTTTTCTTGCAGACCAAACATTGTTCCAGTTTCATAGCTATTTTAGGATGAAGTTAAAAATTGCTAATTCTTACAAATTTTCTTGCAATCTTCCTTCTTTGTTAAACACTGCTCTGGCACATACACTTCTTGTCTAGGCTGTTGTCCAGTGTTATCCACTGTCCTGGGTAGCTTGAGGGTTAGTGACCTTGTGACTTTATTCCGTCAATTTTTAATGGAATATTTTTAACCTCAAAATAGGCTTTGATGCATTTCCAGTGAGTTGTTATGTAACTTTGCAAAGCATTTTGAGTTTCATTTCAGGAAAAAGTACACACCGCAGTTGTGCCACTTACAGGAAGTTTTAGTTTTAGCTTGGCTCAGACCAGTGTTGTTGTAAGGAATTTGTTCTCACTGAAGCAGGGTTAGCTGTTTGTGAAGCACTCTCCTCTAGGACTCAGCCGCAAATAACTAAAATGCTCTTCCAGGGAACAACAAAACCACTTTGCGTTGGTGGGGGGAAAAGTTCACTAGATCAGTCCCTATCTCCTCATTTAACGGAGATTTGGTACAGAATGTGTAAAAGAATGGAGCCTCCAGAGTCTAGTTATAAAACACAACACTACTGCAAACGTACTAATACAAAAACAGATTGTAGTTACATTCCACGTGGTTACTGAAGTAAGCTTT
This sequence comes from Mesitornis unicolor, assembly GCF_000695765.1. Taxonomy (NCBI): domain Eukaryota; kingdom Metazoa; phylum Chordata; class Aves; order Mesitornithiformes; family Mesitornithidae; genus Mesitornis; species Mesitornis unicolor. Next base: position 4,202 of record NW_010185525.1, on the reverse strand, counting down.
CTAGTGACATCTTGAAATATTTTATGTTTTCAAGTGCAAATGTGTTAAAATGAGAGCAGTGTGGTTGAGCTGTGTGGAGGTTTTACTGCCCAGTAAAGTCTCTCAGCCGGTACCCCACACCAGTGGTCACCTGGATAAATGAGGGTATATAGGACATTGAGGTTCTTGGCTTCTTGAGATTTCATCCTCTACTAAATTGTTTTAAATTACTTTATTAGTTTTGCTACGTAAGCTGCATTAAATCATCCTGTAAAACTCCCATTAAATGGCTGTAACAAATATTATATATGTATCGCTGATAAGGAGCCTGTCTAGCTCATTTGCGAGAGAGCTCATCACAGTTGAGAAGAAAGCATTTACTGGATTTCTGCCTGGGTTTTTCTCCCTGGTTATTGCTTTTGTATATCTGTCCTTAGAGCTGTAGAGTCTTCTGGCTTCATAAAGAATGAGACATCTTGCCAATCTTCCCATTTTGCTAAAGAGAAAGGATTTTACTACTGTCATCTTTTTCCTTTACCCCAAGTCTCCTTAGTTGGTGTCCCTCTTTCCTAAACAGCTTTACAGCTTGCATTTGCTGCAGATGTCACAGCATTGCTAAGCAATGCAATTGCTGTAGTTCCGACAACTTCGCTGTTGTCTGCAAGGTTAGGAACCACAGTACGAAAGGATTCACTCTTAGTCATTTCTCTCCTGTACTTCTGTATAAAGAATTGTTCAGAATTGCATTGTCCAAATTTCAAAATAATCTCTCCCCATATATTAATGAAAAAAACAGTTGAAATTCTAAGGATTTGAATGATGTAAATATGATGATTGTATCCTAAATGTCTTCCCACTTACGATGTTTTCTTCCTAGTCTCAGTGAGGGTGTAGTTAATACTTTGATAAAATTCTGGATTTTTTCCTAAACATTTAGCCTCATTTAGAGGAAAGGGCACTTCCTGGAGTTCAGACTGTGTGACATCTCTATTCATTATCTGTTCTGACAATGATTTTGCACATTTTGTTTCTACAGGATACCCAAAGTGCGTATTCTGGAGAGTGAAGAAGGCTCTAAAGAGATTGAGCTGTCTGATGACCCTTACGATTGTATGCGACTTAACGTGGACGAGGTGCCCTGCATCGTCACATTAAGCAAAGTAAGCCTGACAAATCTCCGACCTTCTACCTAGAGACTTCAGTTTCTATTAACTTCACTTGTTTTTTCTTTCCCTAGAGATAAAATTTGTGTTGCAGAGATGGTCAGTGTCCACTGTGTATATATTTGTTCATTCCTGGCCTCCTAATTGAGAACTCTTACCAAATAAGGGTTTTTTTTCCACCTGTGACTTACAGATTTCCACTTGATGTATTCTTAAAATGCATCTTCTTGCATGCAGAAGAGTTGTTTATTATTTTTCATCTACTCCTTGCTCAACATCCAGAGCAGCAGATACTTTGGTGTGCTAAAACAAAAGGGTATTGTTGTGAGGCACAGAGCTTGTGTGATCTGCCTGGGGTTACACAACAAGTATTTGTCGCTGGGAACAGAACTCTGTTTTCATGGGTGCAATACTGTCCTTTCCTTTCAAACAGGATTTTGTTGCCCATATATAGCACACAACTAACACAGTTGATTTACTGGATGCTGCATTTTCCAATGCAAGAGTTAGTAATTTACATAGTTACCTGGAAGTTTGTCTTTTAAGCAAGTTTCATAAACAGTGGAAAGGCCACCATTGAACTGGGGGCTCACCTGAGCCTCAGGGTGTGTAATTTTCACCTAGCAGGGAGGAAAGTCTATGCTTGGAGTTGGGGGAATGGGGAATCTGGAGTTTCATATAGATAAAAGAATGTTCAGAGAGGAAAACAGTGTGAAATAGTGACATGCTTATCTCACCTCCGTTATATATGCACACATAAACAGTCTCCCAAATTAAGTACTGTGGTGTCAAGTCAGTCACATGATATTAGGATGGGAGGCTGTAGATAGCCAGCAGAGCTACTACTCACAGTTTAACCTCTTAATAAAGAGCTTAGACAACTGCAAACTAATATGTCATTTTTTTCACTGACTTACAGATTGGATATAGGCATGTAGTAGATGCCACCCTTCAGGAGGAAGCCTGTTCTTTGGCCAGCCTGCTTATTTCTGTGACCAGTAAAGGCGCCCTCACTTCTATTAAGAAACTGGGGAAAGGTAGCCTTGATCCTGAAAGTATTTTTGAAATGATGGAGGTAAGGAGTTTGGAGCAGTTACTGATGATACTGCGTGAACTGGAACTTGAGTATGTGAAAAACTGCAGTAAGGATTTCAAAAGCAGAGATCCTGGTGCTTTTATTAGGTGCACAAGGGAGTTGCTGAAGGTCACAGACAGTTCCTTTGAAATAGAATCTAATATGAATGGAAGTTATCTAAAACTTTTTTAGATGCCTAAAATGTGTGGTAGTCACAGGTGTTTGAGTCAAGTACCTCACAGCTGTAAGACTGAAAAGCTTAAGTTGATAAACTTCAGTTGAGAGTAGTTTTAGAGAACATGTTCCCTCTCTCACTGTTTCCCTTAAAGACTGAAAGAGCAAAACTTCTAATGTGGTAAAGTCCCTATAGAAGTAGAGATGATACTTCAAATTGCTAGTGTACAGAGTCCTCTTATAGTGCAACTGTTCTCATTTTATGTTTGGGGTTTTTTTTCTTTGCTCCTTTATTTGGTTTCTGATCTGCCTCTACTCCAAGAAAATACTAGTATCTGGATATTGTTCACATCCACATAAGAATTCCATTTTAAACCTTTCTTGAGGCTCTTCTTAAAACTATCTTCCAGTATAAATTCTCATGCCTGGTTCAGAATGAAAATTAAGTACTTCAACCTGGCTCTGTTTCCTAGAGATCCAGAAGTAATTTTAGTATGGCTGTAGTGAGGAATGCAGAACTTGGAGCCAAGCTTGCAAACAGTGGGTCTCAAGTGGAAATTACATGCTAAGTTTATATGAGACTTCACTGTTTCATGTTGTTGATCCAAAGTGCTCATCTTGGGGGTACTGGTAGACTTTATTTGCATCCAGAGAGTTCACTTATCCCCCTTATCATCTACATAGATGTGCAGAGGGGGGTTATCTCCAACTTGGCATCCTAACAAAATCAAACTTCAAGGGACATCTGATGTGTCTTCCTTGCTCAAGTTAGATACAGGTTTGTGGTAGAAGCTGGCCCACGTGCAAATTATCTGCACAAAGCTGTGATTGGAGCCTCCATTTTGATCACAGATTTCACTCTACATTGAGCCCTAAATAGGAAATGAATTTGTGCAGTTCCATTTTATAGGCTACCCGTAAAGGCTGTGCTTGGAAATATATAATGCTCATGTAAACGCTAATCAGAGGTGCATATGCATTAGGCTTCTTTTACTGAGTTTGTGATCTGATTCGTAAGAGAGGCAAGCAGGATAAGACGGCAGCAGTGTTGTGTCAATACCAAAGCTCTGCACAGTTCCCATTCACTTTGACCTGGTGTGGGGGGTGATGTCCTACATTTGAGGAGAAAAATGTGCGCAGTGTATCACCCCTCAGGACTCCAGACTGCTGCTGTGGTCTTTGTCCCAGCGCAGAGCTGTAACAATTCTTGTGTGCACCCCCCTTTATTTAGCATGACTCATGGTGTCTAGGATTGACAGCTACCCTGCTGCATCAAAACCCTTCCCAAATTTGCTTTGGTACCGTGGGCCATATTCTGTCTCCTGGTTCTTTGATGACGAATGTGCCTTATTTTAAAGTTTGTGCACCCAAGGTGTTGGCAATTGTCATCAACAGGTGAAAGAGAGCTTTGTGGTCAGCTGTATGGCAGGCATAGGCTTCGTTGCATAGATCAGAACTAATAAACTCAGTTTAATATAACCCGTCTTTGGCTCTTTAGGGACAGGTGGGCTCTCTTCATCTCTGCATGAAGTCAGTATTTCAGGTCATTTAGAGAAACCGTGGGGAAGCTCTAATAGGCACCACTAGCTTAAAATCTTTATTTCAGTATTGCCCAATGTTTCCCTGCCCTGCAGCTTCCACAGTACAATAGTGCATGTGGGAAGAGTAGAGGCTGGTATCAGAGCTAATCCTGGTGGATTTTCACTGCTGAAGTTTATTTCTGTAAAGAAAACCTTCTGTTAACGCCTTTCAGGTCCTTGGACGGTACAGAATTGGCTACTAGGCTACTAGGAAAGCTAAGGCCTCCTTAG
>NW_010185524.1:766-1593 GCF_000695765.1 Mesitornis unicolor | reverse complement strand
GGGGTTGCACTGGGGGAGCTTTGAGGTCCCTCCCAACTCCTCATGCTCTGGGATTCTGTGAAGCTGTGGTGGGACCAGGAAGTCATTGAGGGGCCATGAAACTGTGCTGGGACCATGGTGGGACCAAGAAACCGTGGTAGGACCAGGAAGGGCCGATGAAGCCATGGAGGGGCTGGGAAACCATGGTGGAGCCATGAAGCTGTGGTGGAGCCGTGGTGGAGCTGTGAGGCCAATAAGGAGCCATGAAGCTGTGGTGGGACCATGAAGCCGTGATGGGGCTGTGAAGAAGCCCTGGTGGGGCCAAGAAGTTGTGGTTGGACCAGGAAGCCATTGAGGGGGCCATGAAGCTGTGCTGGGACCATGAAGGGGCCATGAAGCTGTGGTGGGGCCATGGAGGGGCCATGGAGCTGTGGTTGGGCTGGGAAGGGGCCGTGGTGGAGCCATGAAGCCATTGAGGGGCCATGAAGCTGTGGTGGAGCCATGGAAGGGCCATGAAGCCACAAGGGGACCAAGAAACCATGGTAGGACCAGGAAGGGGCCAAGAAGCCATGGAGGGGCTGGGAAACTTATGGTGGAGCCAGGAAGCTGTGGTGGGGCTGTGAAGAAGCCCTGGTGGGGCCAAGAAGCTGTGGTGGGGATTTACAGATGTGTCTTGTGGGTGGTTTTGTCAGAATATTTGAGATTTGGGGTAAAACATGCACTGGAAGAGCTCACAGGGCCAGTGGGCTCCCATTGGGTCCCACTGGGCCCCTGGACTCCCATGTGTTCTTACTGGGCCAGTGGGCCCCCATTGGGTCTCACTGGGCCCCCATTGGGTCTCACTGGGC
>NW_010185524.1:0-585 GCF_000695765.1 Mesitornis unicolor | reverse complement strand
GGGGCCAGTGGGCCCCCATTGGGTGTCACTGGGCCCCCATTGGGTGTCACTGGGCTCCCATTGCATCTCAGTGGGCTCACATTGGATCTCACAGGGCTCTCATTGGATGTCACTGGGCTCCCATTGGGTGTCACTGGGCTCCCATTGGGTCTCACTGGGCCAGTGGTCCCCTACTGAGCCATGGTTGCCGTGGGTCTTGCTCTCCCCATGCCCCACATCACCCCTCCTTGTCCCCATGTCCCAGGGCAGACACCAGGGTTTGGTGAGGGCCTCCCTGCACCCTTCCACCCCCACACCCCGTTTCTGTGCCCCCGCCGTGTTCCCGGTGTGACCACAACCCCTGTCTGTGTTCCAGGGTGACGCTGGGCATGCGGGGCCCCGTGCCGAGCCGCGCCAGGGTCTACGCCGACGTCAACACCCAGAGACCCCGCGAGTACTGGGACTACGAGTCGCACGTCGTGGAGTGGGGGTACGTCACGGGTAGGGGGTACGTGGGGGAGTGGGGGTGCGTTGTGGAGTGCGGGTACGTTGTGGGGGTGCGCCAGGGAGTGGGGGTCCATTGGGGATAGGGGGTACATCAGGGAG
>NW_010185523.1:466-856 GCF_000695765.1 Mesitornis unicolor | reverse complement strand
AGACCCAAATAGGATTTAGTCCCAGATGCTATGTTGCATGGACACAGTCAGTTTATGCGATTTGGTGCCCCAGATTGGTCTCCTGTTGGTGCATTAGGGCCAGCCTCAGGCTTCCCCTTGGGAAGAAGCACCTTGTGGCAGTCTCTGTCCATGTATCTATAGCTCCATATACTATTTATTAAGACTCCTGTGTGATGGGAAACTCAAGGGAGAACTGCAAATCCTTGCACAACATTGCACAATGGGCAGTTTTGCACAGTGATTGTAGCTGGAGGGAAGGCAGTAAAGGCTTTACACGAAAACTGATCTAAGAAGTGAGGGATCAAAATAAATGGGGATGGAGCAGGCCTAGTAAGGGTTGCCCTGCAACATACCACACAGCCAATGATG
>NW_010185523.1:0-247 GCF_000695765.1 Mesitornis unicolor | reverse complement strand
GATGCTCCACTCCCTTAATCATCTTTGTAGCCCTACGCTGGACTCTCTCCAGCAGTTCCTGTCCTTCTTGAACTGAGGGGCCCAGAACTGGACACAAATCCTTGCACAACATTGCACAATGGGCAGTTTTGCACAGTGATTGTAGCTGGAGGGAAGGCAGTAAAGGCTTTACACGAAAACTGATCTAAGAAGTGAGGGATCAAAATAAATGGGGATGGAGCAGGCCTAGTAAGGGTTGCCCTGCAAC
>NW_010185522.1:0-6378 GCF_000695765.1 Mesitornis unicolor | reverse complement strand
TCATCAGCAAACTTGCTGATAGTATGCTCAAAGAAGCCAAAGTCTGAAGATACATATGTAATTCAAAATTTTTTCCATTGCATCTCATTGGTACTTCTGTCATCCAAGAAGCCTATACCACCCTGACTGTGTGATTAGACACAAAGGAGTCAGTGCAAAGTTGGTTTCAAGCTGGGACAGGATGGGAAGAACGGAGAGTGGCACAGTTAGTGCCACATCACTAGGCAGAAATAACATTGTAGGATTAGGTCAGACAAGGGTAACTTGTTGGGGTTTGATGTGTCTGCTAAAAAAAGAGACAAAATGTTAAAAATAAATTCCCTTCGTGATATATGTAGAGATAGTTAGGAATACTTTCTGGTTCATGAATTTTGTGTGTCGCGACGTGCTCTTACTGTGATACCAGTCAAAGGTTTCACCACTGAAGTAATTGTAATTACACCAGTGGAAAACTCAATAGGAAAGTCAAGCCCTGCATTCTTGTTAGGCAAGAGTGAATGCAAAATCTATTTGTTCATCATGCAAAGTCTTAGTAATAGGCTTGAAAGCCACCTGTAAATGATCAGATACATATTGTGATAATGGGAAACCAGAGGCAACTCTGTAAATGTTGTTCAACTGAGTTTTGTTTCTTCGTGTGCCTGGGCTACTGAATGAGTGAGTCGCCAGTAACAGTACATACCATGCAAAGAATGAAGCAGTAGCTAATCTTCTCATCTCCCTTATGTGATCGGACATGGAAATATAAACATGATCTGTCCATCCTACTTGTTCCATTGTCAGTGAGCAAGGGCAAGCACCCTGTCTGCCTCTACATTGTACTTTGACTGACTCGTCAACTGTAGCTTATGTGTTGCTGTAACAGATAGATTAGTGCAAGCCCAGAGAATTTTAGGGCTGGAGAAGTTCCTCCAGTCCCAGAAATGCTAGTTCTTCATACTGTGAAGTGGTCAGGACAAAGTTATTTCCTGTCTGAAGTTTGAGGTATTTGGGTCCCGGAGACTGATGACAGCAAACATGGTATGATGCCTGCTTTGTAGAGGGAGCACTATGATAATTTAATTACTGTCTGATGCTTAAGGTGATAATTGGTGACTCATTTACTCAGTAAGCCTACTAATAAAGAAAGGAGGAAAGTGTATCTATATATCAAGAAATCACTGATGTATGAATCACCTGTACTTTGCTTCTTCTGTTGCAAAAAGAATATAGTTAGTGGAAGTGTTTATAGTTATTAATGTCAGGTCTGACAGAAAAATGTGGTTTGGAGTTAGTGACTCTACTGGAATATAAATCATCCACAGGTTTTTTTGGTAACAGCCAGTCAACACTGACCATAGAACATTACTGAGACATTCAGGGAAATTTATTTTGGGCATATTAGCCTTTCCAATGTGTGAAATAGAAAAGTCCAATTTGTATTTATAAAAGATGCTGTTGTTCACATAACATCTGTTGTTTTGATTCATAATAGAGTTTCTATGACTTACGGTCTTGTTAACATTGCTTTCTCCTCTGGTTTTCATTTTTAAAATAAAGATCTCTTTCAGTTATGAATCAACATGTTTACCAAATACTCATTTAGGACCTTAGAGGTCTACATTGTTTGAGGCTGAGTCCTATTTAGTTCAGGTTGCTTCCCTTCATCTGCAGAGTTCATCACTAACATCAGGGAACAGATTCTGCTAACCCTAGGCAAAATACTCATGGAAACAGCTGGTAAACTTGTGGTTTTGTGACCTATAGAACCCCTGGATAAGTCTGTGACTGTATCTGATTCACAGGAAAGAATCAGTGGGGAAGAACAAAGCCACAGAGATTCAGTTCATGTTAGCAACATTTTTCAAACTGTTGAAAAATCTAAGTAAGCTGTTGCTGCATAGCTTTCTTTATATGATCATTAACTTCAGCATAAGGCAACTTTGCATGTTTCAATAAAAAGGGTCCTTCATATTCCCTGTTAAATTCTGAGGTTGTCCCACCTCACCTCGTTTCCTTGATGTCCTTTCATTGTGGACCTCAGAGACAACTTTGAGGTTGCAGGGAAATTGTCTAAAAGTCTTGGACTTTGTTCTGATTGTTTGCAGAGCTCTTTCCCCATCATATTAAGCCTTACACACATTCATCCACTCTGTGAAGAGGAAAGTATTTCTCTGTCGGTTTTTCAGGCAGGAATGGTGAAGCCAAATATAGCAGCTTGCCTAAGATCACACATATGAATGCCTGGACCGCCTGGAGAGTAAACCTCCAGTTTTTGTCAGTCTGCCCTCTGTGAATCTGCCCATTACAAGAATTTTTTCTCTCCTGTGTTTGTGCTCATGCTCTGATACGAAAATTCACTGGTCTTCAGGAACTCTGAGGCTTGCTTGGTGCCCCTAGCCACCCTGCATGTAGAGTACTTGTGTAAGCAGCCCTTGTGTTTGTAAAGGGCATTAAAATGTTCTGCATTTGTCTGTTTACAGCTAAACCATTTTTAGCCCTGGCTGCAAAGAAAACTATTGTCAATCACAGATTACTTCTGCTAGGGAGTGGTTCTCACGCTGTGGCTCCTTGTTAGACAAGGAGAACGTGGGGGTTTCCCTTCCTTTCTCCCCTCCTGCATTCCAGCCATTTAAAAGGAAACTTATTTGTAACCTAGAAGGTGAAGAGTCCACATTGCCTTGCCAGTGATGTTGTGGAGACTGATACTGCTTTCCCAGAGTCCCTCTTTTCACTCAAACTTAAAAATAGATTATTCTTTTTCTCCTTTGATGGTGAAATCACTGCATGACAATACCAAACTCATCTACTGTGTATTATTTTAACAAATCCCTTAAGCCCAAGGTTTTGTAAATTCTTTGATACAGGAAGAAACGGATTGATCTGTTTGTGTAAACCTAGGAAAAGAGGCCTGCATCTCCTTTGAATGTGTAATACAAATAACATAGCTATATTTATAGCAAGGAGAGCTTGTGTTCGTAACCTTTGTGGTAATTAACAGCAGGACAACAACTCAGATTAGTTTTAGAGCCACATCAGCAACAAAACAGCAAGCAAGACTGTTTAAAGCTGCAATGAATGTGTGTAAGCACAGACATAATTACCTTAATCCTCAGCCAATATGAGTTTTAAAGCCAGTTAACTTAATTGCTTATTCAGTTTCTGTTTGTTGTGCAGTGATCTCGAAAAAAATTCAACAATAAGCACTCTCTCTGCTCCACTCAAGTTCAAGCTTCATTAAGCACCCAGAAAAATGTGTGAAATTCTATCATAAATAATTTTCTCTTTCTGCTGTAGGAATTGCCTTTTGCAAAGCAAGACAAGGAGAAACAGCACACACATTTGTCGTAACTCTCTCTAGGGAGTAGTAGAATTGGAAAGATGAGTTACATTCCCAAAAATAAATGCACTTAGTGGGAACATCCAGTGATCACCATGTAATACTCCAGCCTGCTAAATCTACTCTCGCCCTCTGCCCCTCTCCACCTCCATCCAAAATAGAGCCAAATCCTCCTACACTGAGGAATTTAAACTTCTGCAAGGGCAATTCAAAGCATTTGCATCATTCTAGTCTACTTAGAGACTCCAAAGCGGGCTTAAGTGGGGCTTGATGATTGCTAGATCTCACAGACATGATGTTGAGCCATAATGAAGTCTGCCCAAGGACTCTTTTCAGCAACCATTTGAATTGATACAGCCACTGTAAAAGGAGATGATTGTCAACCAAGCAAAAGTCCCTCTGGGGCGTGGAATACCTGCATGGGCCATCTGGCATTTTCAGGGATTCTTTAAGGCCATGCGTTCACACACAGTAGGTGACAGTAATTTTTGTTTGCTTTGATGTATTGCCTGCTTGACTATTGGTTAATCTTTACTACCTTCCTACCAAATTTTAAACAAATGCAATTGACTTTTGTAACTAGGCACTGAAATACGGAGCCTCATAGTCTGCTGCTGGTATTGCTGGTATCTGTCCAAAGGAAATTCAACGATGCGGGTTTATACAACAGGAAATCCCAAACAGAATTTACCCCCCTAGCTTTACGATATATTGAATTTTCCCTTTAGTGATTTTCTGTGGACACATTTTGCTAGAGGTTTTTTAACACTACAAAGCTATTCAATAGAAGTTCAAGTACAATTTATTTGAGGTGACTTTTTCCTCTCATTACAAGACAGGCGTGTGTGTATCCACTGTTGTACTTGCCTATTTGGACTTTTCTTTCTCCCTTTTAAAACAAATGCATTTCTTATATGCCCAACTGTATCCCACTCCCATTCCTCTCTTCTTAGCTTCGTTTCCAGACAAGTGTTCCTCAAAAACTTGATGCTCTTGGAGTGAAGTAATGGCTAGAGCCAGGGATACTGTGAGCAGATATTGAGGCAGTTTTCTTAGTAACTGGCAACATATTGCAATGCTGACCTGCAAAACACCTCAAACCTTGGGCAGCTCTGGTTTTTTGTTTCTTAGGTTGTCTGTGAGCAGATCTCATGAGTGTAGCAAGTTTTGTGATAGCTTTCTGATATATTACAGGATATACCACCCAACTCTTGCCATCTGCAACTGTTTTTTTTACTTATGATCTGAAGTAAGATTTGAAGCCAGCCTCAGGCCTTTTGTGTTAACCCACTGCAGCACAGAAACCATAATCCATACAGTCCTAAAATAATACTAATAAATGAGAGACTGACCTTTGTTTACTGCCAAATAGGTCTCCACTGCAGAGAATTTGATGTGGTGAGACCTAGCTGACCCTATGATCAATCTGTTGATAGAGGGATGTCTTACACAGGGCTCCCAATGCATAAGGGTCAAGGGAAGACTTCTTTCATTCCAGAATGAGAGAAGGAAAATAGTACCTTGAAAAATACAGTAACTGTCCAAGGCTCCTACAGGCCTGGTCATGAAACATTGCCATATTAACTGGATATGTAATCTCCTCTCATAACATCTACCTTTTCACTTATCTGTACAAAATATGCACTATTAGCCTTTCAAGGGCAAAATCTGAATTTCCTAGTATGGTATCTCCATTTTGAAAATGGGCATGAAATGAGGGATTAATCATACAGGGAAAGACAGGTAGAAATTGTTTGTGGGAATTATTTTTGGCCTAAAGAAGCCCACAAAGATTAGCTACAAAGATCTCACTATACTCTTCTGTATGGAACCATTGATGATAAATATGGCTGTACGGGACCAGTTTAATCCCAAATAACTCAGTGCATCCATACTGGCAGCACTGAATCACCAGGCATCTTTGACATAGAGTGTCCAAATAAAAAAATTAAAAAAGGGGCCAAAGAGATTTGCACCCTTGGGTTACATGACAGTGACCTGCCACCCACATTTAATCATGTAACCCAATAAACCACTTGCCTTGTCCTAATCATACAACCTGCTGAAGGTCTCAGGATGAGGATGCACCCCTTGCATTGATCTGTACAGGACACAGTCACTCATCTTACATTATTTAACTAAATGCAGGGGTTGAGATCATGGCTGGAGCATTTGTCCCTCTCTACATCTCACTGCCTCATGAGAAAACAGAGGACATGGAGAATCCCATGTCCTATATCTGAATTTTTAAATCTTGAGGAAATTCCTTGGAATAGCAGGACAGGGGAATTTTATGTTATGACTCTCCCAGCCAAGCCAGGCCAAGCTATCTTTTTACCTTACTGCTACTCCCCCAACAATACTTGCTCTGAGTTACAGCTGAGTATACCCTAGTGCAGTCCCAGAGGCAGTGGTCTGTGAGAAATGTTAAATGGGTGCAGCTGCACAGCAGTAAAGAGACTGATTAAACCCTTCAGCTAATCGGTATCAGTGCTAGACCTAATTTTCATATAAGTTGGTTTAAAAGACAATGGGTGAGGCCCAGACCCCTCAGAGTCTATGTGTCAACATTATGGTTTCGCCAACTTTCCAGTGAAAAATATTGGAAAGTTTTGCTGTTGGTCCACCCCCTTTCTTTGCTTTTTCTCCCCCATTAAATAAATAGAAGAAGCAAATGTTCAATGAAAGTAACATTATTTAGCCTTCTCCTTCTTTCTGGAGTGGCAGTAACACACAGCTTCACAGCCAGGTGAGACAACATAATAAAGAGGACACCAGCAGAAATTTTACTGCTTGGTGTGGGGGTTTTTTCCTAATATGTAAAAGAAATTTTCACTTGAACCCACACAAACCTCTCACTGAGGTTGTTGCTCTCATGGTCAGACCTGAACTGTAGCAGGTGGAGAGCGTTAGCAAGCCATTAGGGTGCCTGTGTCCTTGCAAGGGAGGTGACAGTGGGGATCTCAGTGTTTGCTGTCTAGGGTGAGGAGCAAGCAGGCTTACAAGTTCCCTTGCTGAATTTTGCCTGAGTTTTATTTTTATATTATATAATCTATATT
>NW_010185521.1:0-2135 GCF_000695765.1 Mesitornis unicolor | reverse complement strand
CAGCGGTGCCGCCCGCCCGCTCCTCCCCTTCCTTTTCTCCTCCCCCCTCCCCGGCGGGAAGGGCTGCAGGGAACTTTCCCTCCGGTTGTAGGGGGTTGTGAGTGGGGAAACTGAGGCAGGGCTTCCCTCGTCCCAACACATTTGCAAGCTGGAGCCTCTGGGATAAGAATGTGCCCCCCCTCCTACCCCCCAATCCCCAAAATATATCATGGGGGTGCCCAGGAAGACCTAAGCTCACCCCCCCCACTGCCTGGGACCACCAAGGCCTGGCCAGCATGGGGATCCTGGACATCTCCTGGGGTCAAGTGCAAGAGATGGGGGGAGCTGTAAGCCATATCCCCCCACCCTAAGGCCAGTCAGTGGGGATGGGGACAGAGCTAAGACCACCCCTCATGGGCTGCTAGATCTTGGGGGTCTTAAACTTGGTCTTTATTTCAAGGAAGAGATGATTAAGGCATGAATTTGGGGAGAGATGGAACAGAGATGCAAGGGTCTTCCAGCAACACACAGAATGGTTTGGGTTGGAAGGGATCTTAAAGATGATTTTTACAAGGGCATGGAGTGATAGGATGAAGGGTGATTTTCCCAATTTTGCTTCATTTTAGATGAAATCCCAGGTGTGATTTAACTGTTCCTATCGCAAAAGCACAGATCAGGGGTTCCTGGGACACGGTAACCTAGAGTTTCACTCACAGACTTAAACTAAGAGACACAGAAGAGCAAGGAAGAAGAAATTAAGAAGGAAGATGATGGATCTTTAATAGTACAAGTTAAATTTTACTGTAATTTAGTTAAATGTTATTGCAATTTGCAATCTAGTCACTGAAAGCAGTGCATGAAGCTGCAGCCCTCCAGGCGCTGGACACGAGCATCCTCTTTGGATGCCCCAACCCAACAAAGTTTCTCTGCTCATTGCTGGTGACACCTCTGGAGCTCAGAGATCTGAGGTGAGAGATCTACACATGTCCCCCAGGTGATTTATCCACCCATTACACCTGTAAATTGGATACCGAAGATGAGCAGGAGCGATGTAGGAGCTCAACTGTGGCGAAGTCGACAAAACGCAAGGGTTGGCAAAGAACCGCGCTGTTAAAAATGTTCTCCCCAGCTCCCTGTGATTAACGGAGCACGAGGAGGAAAATGCCCTTCATAAACATCAATTTCAGGGTTTTTTTCCTCAGCGTCTCTGCAATTTTCGCATCGCTGAATAAAATCACACGCCCACCTCTGAATCACTGCTGATTGCTCTTATTTACTATGGGTTTACACTGAAGGCAAGGGGAAAGGACCGCTCGCCTCGGCAGGATCAACCCTAACTGCTCCCCTCCGCATGCTCACCTTCCACAGCACCAGTATCCCGATAAAATAAATCCCACTGCACTTGCTGAAGCAACCGTCTTACGATGATGATACAGAACATTAACTCCAAAATTAATGAAATTTTCTCTTCTTAGTGCTTTTTCTCTGTTGTTTTTTTTTCTCTCCAGCTCTTCTCTGCCCACGCTTGGAGGAAAAAAACCCTCCTGTCAGCCTCCCCATTTGTCAAGCCACTAAAATCCTTTCTGCTAATTACAGAAAGTTGTTGGGTCTTTATTTTCCTAAATATTTTTGTGTTGCTTGAAGGGTCAGCCAAAGGCATCGCATTTGGGGGCTGATTCAGTCCCTGGGGCAGGCTCTGGGTGAGGGGAGTCAGGAAAAGGAAAGGAGACCCCTGGGTTGAGATAAAAACAGATGTAATAATAGTAATAGTAATAGCAATAGTAATAGTAATGGATAATAGATGATAATAGATAATAGATAATAGATGATAATAGATGATAGATGATAGATGATGGATGATAGATGATAGATAATAGATAATAGATGATAGATGATAGATAATAGATGATAATAATAGATAATAGATAATAGATAATAGATAATAGATAATAGATAATAGATAATAGTATTAATATAAAGCACACAGAGCCAATATTGAGGGAGGGAAGGTCTCAGGGTTAGGATAATAGACAAGTCTCTGTGAAGATGTCAGCCATGGAAAAAGGGAGAGGGATGAAGAAGGGCCATCCTCAGCAAAATCCCCCATTTATAGTAAATGTGACACCCCGGGTCCTGCACTTGGGAAACAACAACCC
>NW_010185520.1:0-335 GCF_000695765.1 Mesitornis unicolor | reverse complement strand
TGTCCAAATTTTAAACTTCACTGCTTAAAGTTTCTAAGTTTAAAATTTCACTGTTTAAAGTGTCCAAATTTAAAATTTTACTGATTAAAATGTCCAAATTTAAAATTTCACTGGTTAAAATTTTCAGAATTCAAAATTTCACTGGGCAAAATTTTCAGAATTCAAAATTCCACTGGGTAAAATTTCCAAATTAGAAATTTCAGTGGGTAAAATTTCCAAATTTAAAATTTCACCACTTAAAGTGTCCAAGTTTAAAATTTCAGGGGTTAAAATGTACAAATTTAAAATTTCACTGGGTAAAGTTTCCAAATTTAAAATTTCACTGGGTAAAATTT
>NW_010185519.1:0-1314 GCF_000695765.1 Mesitornis unicolor | reverse complement strand
CTCAAGGACCCAGGGCCCCAGATATTGGGGTGCTCAGGGACCTGAAAATTTGGGTGCTGGAGGACCCATGGACCCAAAATTGGGGTGCTTGGGTCACAGGGGCCCAAAATGTGGGTGCTCAGGGACCCAAAGACCCCAAAATTGGGGACCCAGATATTTGGGTGCTCAGGGAGCCCAGAATTGGGGTGCACAGGGACCCATGGACCCCAAAATGTGGGTGCTTAGGGCCCAGGGACCCAAAGATGGGGGACAAATGGGGTCCAAGGGACCCCAGAAATTGGGGTGCTCAGACATTTGAGTGCCCAAGGACCCACAGAGCCCCAAAAAAGGGGCCCAGATGTCCCCAAATCCCCCCAAAAATGGGCCCTGGGTGGTCCCAACCCCCCCAAAATGGGGGTCCCAGGCATTGGGGGGTCCCCAGTTGTCCCTAAAAGGGGCCCTGGGTGGTCTTGAACCCCCAAAAATGGGACCCAGGGGTCCCCAAATGCCCCCAAAGTGGGACCTGGGTGGCCTCGCCCCAAAAATGGGTCCTGGGTGTCCCAACCCCCCCAAAAAAAGGGGTCCCAGGAATTTGGGGTGCCCCCCCCCCCCCAAAAAAAGGGGCCCTCACCGATGTATTCGTCCTCCTGGATGAAGCCGTCCCCGTCCGTGTCCATGTCCTCAATGGTCTCCTGGGAATTTGGGGAGGGGGGGGACACACGTGAGACCCCCACCCCAAAAATAAGGGGGTTCAGGGGGCCCAAAACTCCCAAAAAATGGGTCCTGGGGCCCAAATTCACCCCAGAAATGGGACCTGGGTGCCCCAAACCTCCCCTAAATGGGAGCTGGGTGCCCCAAACCTCCCCTAAGTGGGACCTGGGTGCTCCAAACCCCCAAAAAGGGGTCTCAGGATCCCAAATTTTGCCTCCAAAAGGGACCTGGGTGCTCCCCCCACCCCAAAAATGGGTCCTGGGTCTCCAGGGGGTCCCAAATTGACCCCAAAAAGGTCCCAGGGTCCCAAATTAACCCCCCCAAAAAGCCCTTGGTCCCCAGTTGCCCCCAGATTCCTCCCCCTAAATGGGACTTGGGTGCTCCAAAACCCCCCCAAAAATGGGACCCAGGATCCCAAATTACCCCCCCCCCAAAATGGGACCCAAATGGTCCCCAAATTCCCCCTAAAAAGGGGTCCCAGGGTCCCAAATTTCCCACCCAAAAATGGGGACCCAAATGTCCAGGGGGACCTCAAATTTGGGACCCCCCAAAAATGGGGACCCAGGGCCCCAAGTTCACCCCAAAATGGGACCCAAATGTCCAGGGGGACCCCAATTCCCCCTC
>NW_010185518.1:0-5823 GCF_000695765.1 Mesitornis unicolor | reverse complement strand
AGGGCTGGCTGTTGATCGAGGGATCAAGTAAAAGGTGAATTCAGGCCACTGCACTACAGCTGAACAAGAGCACCATACTGCAATGGGATGACGGAGTGAGGAAGAGAGTTCTGCAGCTACAAGCATGCAGGATCCCTCTGTCTGTGAGGGAGGGCCCTAAGCTCTGCCAAGAACTCCCAAAAATATGCAGGAGGCTGAGCTTGGTGCACGTTGCTAAATAGCCTGTCAAACCCTGCCACTGGCTATTCTTTTCAAATCTGAAAGGAGTGCAGCCCCCTCACGTGTGGAGCTGCACATGCTCACCCCTGCCCCAGGCAGCCAGGGAGAGCCCAGCACACACACATACACCCCCCCTCCCTGTGCCCCAGCAGCCACAGAGACAGCCTGGCTATCCCAGGTAGGCACCAAAGGCAGCTTTGACTTCTGCCAACCCCACAGAGCTACAGCAGGGCTGCATTTACCAACATGTAACCTACATAAGCAACAGAAAGAAGGCTCAGGCCAGCACTGGACTTGGACTGCAGGAAACAAGGACTGCTAGTAAGCACTGTGGCAGGAGTCTATCAGTCTCTCCCATTGCCAAAAAACAAGTTTTGGATGAATGCTGGCCCATGGAGCAGCAGGATGCACGTCTGTTTTCCTCCCTCAGGAGAGGGGTAGCTGGCGCAGATCTCAGCAGCATGGCTAAACTGAACATTTTCAACTCCAACCTAGTCTAGAGGAAGGGGGGGGAAAGCAACCCAGGGCTCAGTTGTACAAATATGAAGTGTTAAGTGTTTATTTTAGGTTTCATATCACAAGCCTTTTTCAGAGACAAAACTGATTGTGCCCTCTGTGTCTCTAGGTACCAGCTATTTCCTAATTTGAACAGGCTGAAAAGAAATACTGTACCTTTCAGTAACATCCCATCAAGCTCACCACACGGTAGCTTTACACACTCTGCCCTATACCTTATAAAGGAAAAGCCACCACCAGAAGGCTAAATGAATGTACACATGCTAATATTGTAAATGGAGCAGCTAAACCTTGGCAATTTGCTTTGTGTGGATTTTTTTCTTCCCAGTAAATGTAGCACTTGAGCTCATGAAAACTCAGCTGTTCCAGCTTTAAATACATTTAACATCTCACTGCAAGACTGTATTTAATTCAAGAATCTAAAGATAAGCAAACCTGTTTCGCTGTGAGCACATTGTAGAGAAGTGAAAAGGGGAGTTTATTTTTAAAAAAGAAATCATAATACAGTGATGAAAGGGTTAAGAATGCAAGAATTCAGACATTCTGTGGAGGGTCTCTAAGAGGTCCATAAAAAAAGGAGCAAACAAATCCATACAACAGGAGACAGCAGGAGACAAAGTTTGTTTGATCCTTCCCCCCCATGCTTTTTTGCTGGACTGCTGCTAGGTTACTGCTGCTCCCTTCTGTCCTGAGTTGGCAGGGCAGTACAGGGGCATAGAGGGAACAAGTCACGACTCCTCATTGCCAGAATCATCATCATCATAACAGTCAGCATCCTCCTCCTCCTCATCTTCATCATCAATGTCATCATCATACAAGTCATCATAGAGCAAATCTGAACTGTTGTCATTGGAAGGCACTTTAGTTTTGATGCAGTACTCTGCCAGCGTAGTGGGGACCTTCACACCATCCTTCTCTGCCTCAGCCTTGGTAGCCAAAACCTGTTTCCTGTGGGGAGGAGGACACAGCGTGAGCAGGTCCATGTGCTTGCAGCAGCATGGCTCAACTCCCAACCCCTCCTGGCAGCTCAGAGTCAGGAGAGCTGATGTTTAGCTGAAGCACCACAAGCAACACTAGAATCAGATTTAGCTCCCCCAGCCTTGGGAGCATTCCAAGAATGTTTGCAGCACACATGCTCTCAGCAACATATGAAATCAGTTATTCTAGAGGACTCCACATTAGAGACCTGACAGAACTCAAAGCAAGTTTTATTATATTTGTTAAGAGAAGCAATGTTCAGGGATTTCCTAAAATTACTTATTGAGGTGGGTTCAGAGATGCCATCCATAGCTACCCTTCGCCTCTGATGGCTCTACCTCAGCATACTCAAAACTGCAATTTTCACAAGCATTTGGCAGCTCTGAGCTCCCACTGGAAGGTAAGAGCAGTCCGAGCACATGGCTGCACCCCAAGATGCAGCTGTAATCCCAGCACTGCCTGGGCAGGAAACAAGCATTCCCCATTATCCTAGGACAGGCTCTAGCAGCACTGCCTCCCAGCAACACTTGGGCTGTGAACTGTTGCTGGCCTGCATTGCCCCCCCAGCAGGGAGAAGAGCAGGTGGCAGCCTGTCCCTTCACCCCCACCTACCTGCTCAGCAGTCTGCCATACTTTGTTTATGGAGTACATCCAGCTCCACTGAAGCCAACAGAGCTGGAAAGGACTAAGATAACCTCCCAGCAAGGCTCTTTGCACAGCTTGGGCCAGCAACTGACTGCCCTGCATAGCTCCAACCAAGGGTATATATCCTGCACATCCAGCTAGCAGAATCAGCACAGATGTGGTCTTGCACCAGGCAAGCATGACAGTGGTCCCACTGCCGTATGGACTGCCCATCTGCCACTCCACAGCAACCCTGGCTCAAGTTCACATCATCTCCCTGCAGCACCTGATGAACCACAAACTTCTCAAAGGACAGTCAAGACTGAACAGTGAACAGAATTAGTAGGATGCAGTCAGTCTGAATCACATCCCAAGCAACACAAGCAGCACTCAAAGGCAAGCAGGAACTTTGACTGGTATTTACTAGCAGCCAATAGGTTTTGCAGAGCATCATGACAGATTAGTAAAAAAAAAAATTAAAAGATAGATCAGCCCAGTCCTCCTGCTCCAGAAGTTTGCATCACTTCTGTGTGCTGAGAATCCTAGAGGGACCAGAAGCATGAACTTGGAATAAGACTCTCAAATTCATTTCCAAAGGAGCAACCACAGCAAGAAGTTGGTTTCAGCAAATTCTGCAAGCAGCCTGTTTCATAGGATTCAAAGCAGGAGGCCAGTAGCACAGCATCACACATGACAAAACTTACCTTATAATTTCAGCATACTCCTTGTCTTTGCCTTTACTGTCCCTCCATTTCCTGAACATGACTGATGCATCCACATTGGCAGGGGGGAACGTGTTTGGCTCATTAAGCAAAGAGATTACACTCAGTAAGATAGTCCTGAAAAAGGTAACCACAACAGCACAGTAAGAGCTAATACATTAATGGATTCTGGATGCTGACAACTTATTTAGGTAATGCATCAGAAACTTGAAATCAAGACTTAAAGATAATTAGGGATAGCTAAGGATAATAGTTGAAGTGAGAGCAGATGTTTATGAGCTTCAGACCCTGGCCATCGGCATAGAGGACACAATACTGTATTGGGTTTGCATGGCAAGGTTTTGCTAGCGAGGAGGGTACAGGGGTAGCTTCTGTGAGAAGCTTCCCTTATGTCCGATAGAGCCAGTGCCAGCTGTCTCCAAAACAGACCTGCTGCTGGCCAAGGCCAAGCCCATCAGTGACAGTGGTAGCATCTCTGTGATAGCATTTTTGATAAAAAGGAAAACAAACAAAACAACCACCAAAAAACCTGTACAACTACAGACAGAGAGGAGTGAGAATATATGAAACAACTCTGCAGACACCAAGGTCAGTAAAGAAGGAGAGGGAGGAGGTGCTCCAGGCACTAGAGATTCCCCTGCAGCCTTTGGTAAAGACCATGGTGAATCAGGCTGTTCCCCTGCAGCCCACAGATGTTAACAGCGGAGCAGATATCCACCTGCAGCCTGTGGAGGATCCCACACTGGAGCAGGTGGATGCACCCAGAGAAGTCTGCGACCCCATGGGAAGCCTGTGCTGGAGCAGACTCCTGGAAGGACCCGTGAACCCATGGAGGAGCCCATGCTGGAACAGGTTTGCAGGCAGGACTTGTGACTCTGTGGGGGACCCACGCTGAAGCAGTTTGTGAAGAACTCACATTGGAGAAGTTTGTGGAAGACTGTCCCCTATGGGAGGGACCACACACTGGAGCAGGGGAAGAGTGTGAGGACGAAAGAGTAGCAGAAACAACATGTGATGAACTCACTGCAACCCCCATTCCCCTGCACTACTGGGGGGAGGAGGTTGAGAAAATTCAAGAGTAAAGTTAAGCCTGGGAAGAAAGGAGGGGAGACAGAAAGGTGTTTTAAGATTTGTTTTTATTTTCTCATTATCCTACTCTGATTTGATTAGTAATAAATTTAATTAATTTTCCCCAAGTTGAGTCTGTTTTGCCTGTGACCAATTGGCAAGTGATCTCTCCCAGTCCTTATCTCAACCCATAATCCTTTCATTATATTTTCTCTCCCTTATCCAGCTGAGGGGGAGTGATAAAGCAGCTTTAATGGGCACCTGGCATCCAGCCAGGGTCAACCCACCACAAATACAAACCTCAAAGACCTATTCTGACAACAGACTATCATGTCTTTGCGCATGCTTGTGATAGGGCAGCAGGCAAAGCTTGCATTAGACCAGAATTCAGCTTGTCCACACCACCCATGGATGGTGCAGGGTTGGAAACCTGCTTGGTGAGCCTGTTCCTCATGACATTCAGCCTCCCAACAGAAAGCCAGGCTCTTTGCCTACCCTGTGTAGGAAGGACAACTATGACTTTTCTTTACTGTGAGGGTGGTGAGACACTGGCACAGGTTGCCCAGGGAAGTTGTGGATGCCCCCTCCCTGGAAGTGTTCAAGGCCAGGCTGGACGGGGAGCAACCTGGTCTGGTGGGAAGTGTCCCTGCCCATGGCAGGGGGGTTGGACTGGATCATCTTTAAGGTCCCTTCCAACCTGAACTATTCTATGATTATATGATTCTATGACCCAAGGCCATCAAATGAGGCTGCACTGTCTTCCATGCTCCACAGCATTTTAAGAGATTGGAGCTGTGGCCAGGTCTCTCTCCTCAGCCCATGCACTACTAAAACTGCTGTAGTAGCACTCGAGTGCAGCAAGGGGAAGACAGTGCAGATGTTTTTCAATACCCAAGCAAGCCACTAAGGGCCCAGCAGGATTCAGCTGCTGGTACTCAGCAAACCCAGCATGAGCCAGTCATGTAACCCCTTACAGACAGACAGCCTTCACAGATTTTTAACAGCAGCGCACATGTGCTAGTTGCCCTGCTGGCATTTACCAGGGGCAAACACCACCTTCCTCACCCAGACCTTTCTCATGCATTTCCTACAACCCTTTGCACTTCAGAGACTCAGCCTTTTGCTGCTCACACAGTGCCACAACTAGCACAAAACTCAACAGCAAGTCACATCAGGCAGCTCTACATACCCGGCTACCTGGCTGTAGTTACCACCACAATACCTTCACATGCCTGAGGTGGTCCTAACGGCAACAGCTTTTGATTTAAACAGAATGGAAGAATAAGGGAAAAGGAATAAGTCTTGAAATACAGCAGTACATGGCAATTGATTTGCAGAACTTGATTAAAGGAGGCTACAGCCCGACCTGTACTTACATTGACTTAGGGGCACATTCAGACCAGCATGTACCGAGCACATCTACCAGATCATGTAACTGGGATACAATTCCTGGAAATGCTTGGTCATTTGGATACAGAGTTTCATGAAAGGCTTTGAAACTAAACACTCGTGCCTGGCCAGACCGTTCAGCACAGCTATCAGGAGAGTCTTATATAATTTACTTTCCAAATTATATAATTCAACAGAAAAAGAGAATAGCAGCTCTGGACAAAAACTGTCTGGTCAGACTGGAATGATGGGCAGAAGAGAGAATTCACCATGCCCCAAAACTGTGATAGTTACAAGAGAAAATTTT
>NW_010185517.1:0-243 GCF_000695765.1 Mesitornis unicolor | reverse complement strand
GGGGTCCATGGGGGCTCTACAGGGGATCCATGCGGGCTTTATAGGGGCTCTATAGGGGTCCATGCGAGCTCTATAGGGGATCCATGGGGAGCTCTATAAGGAGTCCATATAGGGGATGTACAGGGGCCCTATATGGGTTCCACAGGAGATGCATAGGGGCTCATTGAGGATCTATAGGGGCCTTATACCATGGGGGGGCTCTACAGGGGTCCATGGGGGCCACAGGGTTTCCCCACTCAGTCC
>NW_010185516.1:0-509 GCF_000695765.1 Mesitornis unicolor | reverse complement strand
AGGGACAGCCCGGTGATCTTGGCCAGGTTGCGCTTCTCGGCCGGCGAGGGGTACCGGTTCTGCTTGTAGAGCTCCTTCAGCGCGTTGCGGGACTTCTCCTTGAAGCAGTAGACCGTCTCCTCCCCGTCCCAGATAGTCCTGGGCAGAGGGGATTTCCTCCGCAGCCTGTACTTGTCCACCGCCCCCAGGGGTCTGCCCCGGGCTCGCTCCGCCTCGGTGTAGCGAGCCTTGTACCAGAGCTCCTGCAGGAGCGGGCGGTTGGAGGAGGTTTTTTTTCAGGATGCTGTAGAGCTCGGCGGAGATGCCCTGGTGGAAAGCCACCAGCGCCCGGGCTTTCATCAGGCTCTCGTTGCCACGTAGCAGATCGCTCGGGGGCAAAGACCACAGGAACCTGGCCAGGCGGTCCAGGTTCCCACCTTGCTGCAGCGCCTCGCAGACGCAGGCGACGTGGTCTGGGGAGAAAGCCAGGGGGGTCTGCGAGGAGGAGGAAGAAGAAGAGGAGGAGGAGG
>NW_010185515.1:0-1297 GCF_000695765.1 Mesitornis unicolor | reverse complement strand
GAACCACCCGTCCCTTGTATGCATTATAAAAGGACTGCTTTAATCATTTAACAGTGATAATTTTGACAGGAGGTGTATTTTGTAAACAAGTTTTGCAAATATAGTTCCTGAGTAACAAGCCTGTGAAGATTTTTATACTTTCTTGTATTTCATAATGGTGACATGTTGTAAATTAACTCACAGGAAATAACAAGTGTTGCTTTTGCTTTGTTGTGGCCTTGCGGTGCAGAGACATCCTTTTTGCTGTGTGATGCAGTCCTGCAATTGATAAAAGTGTGGCATGCACACTGGCAAGATACGACAATTTGTAATTGTTAACTGAAATTAATTTTCACTAAACATTATTCTTTATAAAATTAAAGCAGAATAAAATTGGTTTAGGTCGCCAGCAGGAAAAATCCCCAGCCAAGTGTCTCAGTATGCTTTTCTGGTTACGTATGGCAAGGTTCAGCTCTTTCTATTACGTGTGAATCCTCATAGCCAGTTTCTGACATCTGTATTAGCAAGCACCCTATAGTCTTCTCCATCCTTTAATTTTCAATTCCAGAATTAACAAGAGGGAACTGCCTGTGTTTAGTGGAAAACGACTCAAAACTGAAGTAAATTTGAGTGTTTGCAAGACTTCTCCCAGTTGCGTGTAGAGTATTTCATCTGTAACTTCACCCTGACTGGCTGGCCCATAACAGACCCCCATCGTGACACCTGCCTTCTTGGCCTTTCCCCTCACGTGTACCCATCAACCCTATCAGCATCATCGCTGAGCTCAAGGCAATCAAAACACCCCCTAACATACAGGGCTACCCCGCCGCCTCTCCTTCCTTGCCTGTGCCGTCTGAAAGAGTCTATAGCTATCCACGGCAGCACTCCAGCCATGCGCGTTGTCCCACCACCTTTCTGTGATGGCAACTATATGGTAGTTTTCCTGCTGCCCGATGGCTTCTAATTCCTCCTGTTTGTTGCCCATGCTGCATGCATTGGTACAGATGCACTTCAGTTGGGTTATTGATCCTGCCACCCTTCTGAGGGGAGAAGCCCCTCAAAATTCCTCAGCAGCTATGAGCTGTTGTTTCCAACCCACAGATAACCTTTTATCTTTGCTCTCACTTGGATTACTATCTCCCACTTCTCCTGAGGTGCCAGACCGGAGGGCCTCGCCAACACTGACCTGCGGAAAGAAGACTCCACAACCTGTAAGGTTGTAAAGTAGGTATGTTTATTAGGCGTGCTTGGCACACAGGGGAATCTTTTCCTCCAAAATCGTGTGCGCCTTCTGTGGCAGCTCGTCTTAACTTTTATA
>NW_010185514.1:0-3066 GCF_000695765.1 Mesitornis unicolor | reverse complement strand
GTGTAGGGGGAGATTCTGTGGTCCTGGGGGGATCTGGGGTGTCCTGGAGTGGATTCTGGGGCATTTTGGGGTCTTCTGGGGGCGTTTCAGGGCACTTTTGGGTATTTTGGGGTGGTTTTGGGGGGTGTTAGGGGGTATTTCAAGAAGGTTTTGGGAGTGCTTTGTGGTGTTCAGAGGCTTTTGTAAGGATTTGTGAGGGTTGGGGTGGTTTTGGGGCTGTTCTGGGGTATTTTGGGGTCTTTTTGGGGTGTTTTGGGGGTAATTTGGGGTGCAGTTTTGGATGTAGCTGTTGGGGTGGTTTTGGGTGCAGTTTTGGGGGTAGTTTGAGGTATTTCAGTGTTATGGGGGTATTTTTGGGGGGTTTTATGGGTATTTTGGGGTACTTCAGGATGTTTTGAGGGGTATTCTGGATATTTCTGGGTGTTTCGGGGGCTATTTTCACAGGTACTTTGGGTTTGGGGGTATTTTGGGGTGGGTTTTGGGTGTTTAGGTGGTTTTGGGGGTATTTTGAGGTGTTTGAGGGGTGTTTAAGAGTGGTTTTGGAGTCATCTGAGGCGCTTTTGGGGTATTTTGGGGTGGTTTTAGGTATTTCGGGGTGGTTCTGGGGTGTTTAGGGGAGGTTTTGGGTATTTTTGAGGTGTTCTAGGGTATTTTGAGGAACATTTTGAGGTGTTTTTGGGTATTTTGGAGTGCTTTTGGGGGCATTTTGAGGTGTTTAGGTGGTAATTGAGGGGCTCTGGGGGCATTTCAAGGGGCCTTGGGGGCGTTTCGAGGGGCCCTGGGGGCATTTTGAGGAGTTTAGGTGGTAATTGAGGGGCTCTGGGGGCATTTCAAGGGGCCTTGGGGGCGTTTCGAGGGGCCCTGGGGGCATTTTGAGGAGTTTAGGTGGTAATTGAGGGGCTCTGGGGGCATTTCAAGGGGCCTTGGGGGCGTTTCGAGGGGCCCTGGGGGCGTTTCGAGTAGTTTAGGTGGCAATTGAGGGGCCTTGGGGGCATTTCGAGGGGCCCTGGGGGCATTTTGAGGAGTTTAGGTGGTAATTGAGGGGCTCTGGGAGTATTTTGAGGGGCTTTGGAGGTATTTTGAGGAGTTTAGCTGGTAATTGAGGGGCTTTGGGGGAGTTTCAAGGGGCCCTGGGGGCGTTTCAAGGAGTTTAGGTGGCAATTGAGGGGCCCTGGGGGCATTTTGAGGATCTCTGGGGGCATTTCGAGGACTTTAGGTGTTAATTGAGGGGCCCTGGGGGCATTTCAAGGAGTTAAGGTGGCAATTGAGGGGCCTTGGGGGCATTTTGAGGTGTTTAGGTGATAATTGAGGAGCTCTGGGGGCATTTCGAGGACTTTAGGTGGTAATTGAGGAGCTCTGGGGGCATTTCGAGGACTTTAGGTGGTAATTGAGGAGCTCTGGGGGCATTTCGAGGACTTTAGGTGGTAATTGAGGAGCTCTGGGGGTATTTTGAGGGGTTTTGGAGGTATTTTGAGGACTTTAGGTGGTAATTGAGGGGCTTTGGGGTATTTCGAGGAGCTCTGGGGGCAGTTTTGGGGGTTTTGGGCTGCTGTGGGTGTATTTCCCCACCGGCTGTTGTAGGCCTCCTCGCGGAACTCGTAGTACGCCCGCCCGTGCTCGTCCTTCTCGTCGCGCTGGCGCTTGAGCCCCCGGCGCTCCCCGTCCCCGGCCTTCGCCTTCTCCTCCTCATCTCCTGCAAAACACCAAAAAATCAGCCAATCCCAGCCCCAAATTCAGCCATTTCCGCCCCAAAATCAGCCACTTCCACCTTAAAAATCCCTAATTTGCACCCCAAAATCATTCATTTCCCCCAACGTCCATTAATTTCCCCTACAAAGTCCTTAATTTCCACCTGAATAAATCATTAACAGCCCCCAAAATCATTATTTTCCCACAAAAAATTCCCCAAAAACCTCAGCAATTTCCCCACTGATCTCCCTCCAAATCTCCACTAAATCCCCATCCCCAAACCCACCAATTTCCACCCAAACCTCCCCATTTCTCCACCCAAAACCTCAATTTCCCAAGAAAACCCTCAAAACCCAGCAATTTACACCCAAAATCCCCAATTTCCACAAAACAAATCGGCACTTTCCATTTTATCAGCGATTTCCCCCCCAAAAACCCCAATTTCTGCCAGAAATCACCAATTTCCACCAAAAACCTCAACCATTCCCCCCCCAAAACCCATTAAATTCCCCAAACCCCTCAATGCCCCCCAAAAAGCCCCAATTTTCCCCTCAGAACCCCATTAACTTCTGCCAAAAGCCCCTCGATTTGCCCCCAAACCCACCCATTTCCACCAATAAATCACTGATTTCCCTCAAAAACCTGTTTTCCCCCACAAAACTCGGCAATTCCAACCCAAAACCCATTACTTTTCCCCCAAAATATTTAATTTTCTCTAAAAACTCCCATAGTTTCTGCCCAAACCCCATTAATCTCCACCAGAAAAGCCCATTAACTTCTACCAAGACCTCATTTCTGCCAAGAAACCCAGCGATTTCCACCCAAAACCCCAAGAATTGCCCCAAATAAACCCTTAACTCCTATCCAAAAACATTGAATTTCCTCCAAAAAACCTCATTTCCTCAAAAAACCTGATTTGTACCAAAAAACTCAGCAATTTCTCCCTCAAACCCCCTCAATTTCCACCCAAAACCCCAAGAATTGCCCCCAAAGAACCATTACTTTACCCCAAGACCCATTAATTTCCCCAAAAAACTCAGAATCTCCCCCAAACCCCAATTTAAATAACCAATCTTCCCCAAATAAACAAGTAATTTTCACCAAAAACCTCTCAATTTCCCCCAAAAAACCTCCATTA
Organism: Mesitornis unicolor; assembly: GCF_000695765.1. Classification (NCBI taxonomy): domain Eukaryota; kingdom Metazoa; phylum Chordata; class Aves; order Mesitornithiformes; family Mesitornithidae; genus Mesitornis; species Mesitornis unicolor. Next base: position 239 of record NW_010185514.1, on the reverse strand, counting down.
ATTCCCAAAAACTCCCATTTCTCCAAATAAATCAGCAATTTCCCCCCAAAACCCCTCAATTTCCCCCCAAAACCCCCTCAATTTGCCCCATAAATCCCCTCAATTTCCACCATAAACTCCTCAATTCCCCTCAAAACCTTTAATTTCCACCATAAACTCCACAATTTCCCCAAAATCCCTCAATTTTCCCCCAAACCCCCTCAATTTCCCCCATAATTCCCTCAATTTGCCCCCCAAAC
>NW_010185513.1:2609-3327 GCF_000695765.1 Mesitornis unicolor | reverse complement strand
ACCTCTGTGTCCTCAGCCATGGCCACGGCCCAGCCCCAGTATCCCCAGCTCCCGGTGTCACCCCCAGGTGGGGACACATGCGTCACCCCTCACGGGGACACCCCTGTCAACCCCTGCAGGGACACCCCCAGCCCCAAGAGTCCCCACCCAGAGGGAGCCTCAACCAGGCCGCAGTGCCATGGCCATGTCCTCAACCATCATGTCCTCAACTAGGCCACAGTGCCACCTCTGTGTCCTCAGCCACGGCCATGACCCAGTCCCAATGTCCCCAGCTCCCAGAGTCACCCCCAGATGGGGACACCCACATCACCCCCCCCATAGTGACACCCACAGCCTTGCGTGTCCCCGGCCTTAGGGCCGCAGTGTCACCACTGCGTCCTCAGCCATGGCTGTGGCCCAGCCTGGATGTCCCCAACTCCCAGCGTCACCCCCAGGTCCCCAGTTCAGGTGCCACCACCTCCGATGTCCCTCATCTCCCCATGTCCCCATCCCCGCCATCTCCCCTGGCTGCCCCCACGTCCTCGCCATGTCCCCACATCTCCGTTCCCATCACCCCCTTTCAGACGTCCCCAACCCCAAGATCACTCTTGTACCCCTACATCCCTGGCCACCCCATCTCCCAGTGCCACCCCATCCTTGGACATCCCTGGTGTCCCCATATCCCATGTCCCCAGCCCTGGTATCCCCCATTCCTGAGTGTCCCATGTCCCGTGTCCCC
>NW_010185513.1:1992-2318 GCF_000695765.1 Mesitornis unicolor | reverse complement strand
CCTGGTGGCCCCGCACCTCCACCCCATTGCCCAGTAGCCCAATGCCACCACACTGGGCCATGGAGAGCCATCGTCTGGCACCCCAGTGTCCCCATGGAGAGCCACCATCTCCTTGCGCCATCGCCCCAATGCTCAGCACCCAGTGACCCCATCCTGGGCCATAGGGTCCACCATGTCCCCATACCCCCCATCCAATGACCCCATCCTGGGCCATAGGGTCCACCGTGTCCCCATAGCCCCCATTCCATGACCCCATCCTGGGCCATGGGGTCCACCGTGTCCCCATGCCCCCCACCCAATGACTCTATAGGGTCCATCATCACCAC
>NW_010185513.1:0-1944 GCF_000695765.1 Mesitornis unicolor | reverse complement strand
GACCCTATCTTGGACCATGGGGTCCACCATCTCCATCTCCCCATGCCCCCTACCCAAAGCCCCCAGCCTGGCTCACAGGGTCCATCCTCCCCCCGCTGTCACCCCAGGGCCCCCATTCTGGACCACAGGGTCCATCACCTCCCAGTGCCCACCACCCCAATCACCCAGCATCCCCATCCACCATCAAGGGGCTCCATCACCTCCCAGTGGCCAGCACCACACACCCATCACCCCAACGCTCCCACTGTGGACCATGGGGGGGGTCCAACGCCCCCCACCCATGCCCATCCCATCCCCTGGTGCCCACCCTACCGCCTGCGTGTAGGCGCTGTAGGCCCCGAACTGGAGGGCGATGGGGCTGAACATGTCTGGCCCCCCGCTGCATCCGCCGCAGGCCCCGCTCCTTCTCCGTGTCCGCAAACTTCACCACCAGGCTGGAGGACGCGCCCTGAGAGGGGACACGGCCATGTCACCCACGGGGGGTCACCCTGCTGCTGGGACACCCCCATGGGGCAATGGGAATGGTAGGGACAGTGGTGGTGGGGATGATGATGAGGATGATGGGGATGAGGATGACAAGGATGATGATGATGAGGGTGGTGGGTACCATGATGAGGATGGTGGGGATGATGGGGATGGTGGGGATGATGGGGATGAGGATGATGGGGATAATGAAGGGGATGGTGGGGATGATGATGGTGGGGATGAGGATGAGGATGAGGATGAGGATGATGGTGGAGATGATGGTGAGGTTGTTGAGGACCATGAAGGGGATGGGGGTGGGGACAATGATGAGGATGAGGATGATGGTGGGGATGAGGAAGGCGACAGTGGTGGCGATGATGATGAAGGTGATAGGGATAATGAAGGGGATGGTGGGATGATGAGGAGGAGGATGATGGGGATGATGATGGGGATGGTGGTGGGGATGGTGGTGGGGAAGATGATGAGGATGATGGGGATAATGAAGGGGATGGTGGGATGATGAGGAGGAGGATGATGGGGATGATGACGGGGATGGGGGTGGGGAAGATGATGAGGATGATGGGGATAATGAAGGGGATGGTGGGGATGATGATGGTGGACATGAGGATGATGAGGATGAGGATGATGGTGGAGACGATGGTGTGGTTGTTGGGGACCATGAAGGGGATGGGCATGGGGACAATGATGAGGATGAGGATGATGAGGATGATGGTAGGGATGAAGAAGCCGACGGTGGTGGCGATGATGATGAAGGTGATAGGGATAATGAAGGGGATGGTGGGGATGATGATGGTGGAGATGAGGATGATGAGGATGAGGATGATGAGGATGATGGTAGGGATGAAGAAGCCGACGGTGGTGGCGATGATGATGAAGGTGATAGGGATAATGAAGGGGATGGTGGGGATGATGATGGTGGAGATGAGGATGATGAGGATGATGGTAGGGATGAAGAAGCCGACGGTGGTGGCGATGATGATGAAGGTGATAGGGATAATGAAGAGGATGGTGGGATGATGAGGAGGAGAATGGTGGGGATGGTGACGGGGATGGTGGTGGGGATGAGGTTGATGGTGGGGGGACGACGATGAGGATGATAGGGATTATGATGAGGATGATGGTGGGGATGATGAAGGCGTCAGTGGTAGGGATGAGGATGATGATGGTGATGGTGGGGCTGACAATGAGGACGATGAAGGGCATGGTGGTAGGGTTGATGATGATGAGGGTGATGGAGGGGATGGTGGTACGTGATGAAGGGGATGGTGGGGACGATGATGAAAGGGATGATGATGGGGATGATGAAGGGGATGGTGGTGGGGATGGGGATGAGGATGATGATGGTGGGGACAATGAAGGGGATGATGGTGGGGCTGACAATGAGGATGCTGGAGGGGATGGCGGTGGGGACGATGATGATGATGAAGGGGGATGGTGATAGGGTTCATGATGGTGGGG
>NW_010185512.1:3260-3961 GCF_000695765.1 Mesitornis unicolor | reverse complement strand
CCACCAACTCTTTCTCTCATTCTTTCCTTCCCCCCCTCTTTTGACTCTCGTTTGAAAAGCCTCCCGCGGACGAAGCGAGCGCGGAGCAAAGTTTTGCAAGAGGTGGAAAGAGATTTGCAGCACCAGGGTAAGGTGTTAGGACGGGAGAAAACAAGTCTCCGGATCCTTAAACAAACCCCCTTTTGAGCAATAAAGCACATCGAGAGGGGGAAAAAAGCCCAAACCGACTTTAAACGGTACATTAGTGACAACATGCGAAGGACCATGTGACCAGATCATTCCTAAAGCTAAATCAACACCTTGTCAACACAATGCAGCGACAAGAGTGAAAAACAAATGTCATTTTCACAGTCTGAAACCCATAAACCCCCATCGGATGCACTGGCACCAACGTTACATACACATATACTACTTAAAATGAGAGGGAATAAGAGGCAAGGGGAAAGTACACCGGAGAAAAAACCCTGTCAGCCACGTCAATTGCAGAGTAAATTATTTTCTGTCAGCCAGATCCTGAAAAATGTAACATAATAACGTCGCTCCAATGTAAGCTATTCGCTTCCCCATGCCAGTGCTCCCAGCACCCCAGCTCCTGCCCTTGGTCCCCCCTCTTCCCGAGGCAGAGCCTGCGAGCCGCCTCTCGCCGCATCATCCCGTGAGCTAGAGAAGTCTCAAGATACGAGGTTCACCCCAGCCACTCG
>NW_010185512.1:0-3229 GCF_000695765.1 Mesitornis unicolor | reverse complement strand
GTGAAAAAAAAGGGGGGGGGGGGGGGGAAGAGACGACGACACACAAAAAAAAAAAAATAAAGAGACAACACACCAAGCTTTCTGAAAGCTTTGAATTTCGGCCAAACTGCCCAGGACAGGGGTACAATATTCCTCAGTAAGTGTACACAGCGCCAACGAGCGACCCTAGCCAGGAATCCTCTCTCGCTGCTGCAGGAGAACCCTCGGGTGAGCAGCAGAGAAAACTCTCCAGCACCAAAGCACAGCGTATAGAAAAGCAAAATGCCAGAAGCATCACGCCAGATCAGGTCCCCAAAGCTGTTCCTAGACCCGGTGGGAGAGCAAGACCCCCGCTGCACTGCACTGCGGCTTAAATGTCGCTTCCAGGCGCCCTGACCCTCCGCTCCTCGCTTTTAAACTGACACCGAGGGATTGCTTTTCCCAGAAAAGGCAGAGCCCGGGCTTCTGCTCGCCGCCTGTGAAGAGTCCAGCGCCCTGAGGTCCCTTTAGATACTCAGACACGGACAGGCTGCCTTCAAGGTTCTGCGTGTTATTTGTTCAAGCCACTACCTTACAATTCATAAATATATGAACCAAAAAGCCTAGCAATGACCGAGGTCACGCAAGTCGGCTGACCGAGAATTCCTTCCCAGCCCTGACAGACTGGGACAAACCTTTCAAGACATTAACGCGTTTATTTCACGCAGGCGTAGACCCTTCCTAAATTGAGGGGGATTAAAGTCAACCGTGAAACCTGTTTTGTCGAAGCAACCCCTAAACGCGGATTATTTATTGCCCAAAGTTAGCACATTTTCAGCGTGCTATGAGCTATCTCTGAAACCTGTGATTTTCTGCAGGGAGCTGAACCAGGCGCCTAACTTCTCCCCAAAAGCCACCCGTAGAGACACACGCACACGCGTGTCTGTGCCTGCGGGTGTGCAACACGATCGCAGCACATTTTACTACAGCAGCCTGGGCTTAATATTTTGGTACAAAGGAAATCCTTCCCGAATTTTTTTTCCTCGTACTGATAGCACGGCGAATACCAACACTTCACACAGTCAATACAAACAGCCTCTTAGCCACGACAATATGTATTTACACATTGACACACGGAACAACTAAACGTAAAATATACGGAGATAATACTTGCTAGAAGTAAACTCTGCCAGCCAACTGATTATTTAGAGGCCTTAAACGGGTTATGTCAAAATGAAGAAAAACAGAAGTGCGTTCTCCAGCTAAGAATCAGCCACTTTATTAAAAATCTATAAAGGCAATAAGCTATCAAACCTTGCTCAACAGGTCTCTAAAAGAAAATACATACATAAAAAATAGAAGCATTGCTCGGGTAGGTTTGTGTACTTTATACCCATCTCCTCTAGGAAAACTCTCTCATCAGAAATAAAGCAGCCGTCATTCCACATCTTCACCCATTATCAGTCAAAGTCACTTTTACTATCGAGCCTGTTATTACTCTTTTGCTTAATAATGGTCACACATGTTTTAAAGAAGGGACGGTGCTGCTTACAGAGGGGGCACACGGAGCTCAAATGTCCCTGCCCAGCTCGCTGCAGGGAGAAAAGACCCGAATATTGGCAACAGAGTGCAAAAGGACCCCAACCCCTTAAATTGCCTCCCTGCAGCTAGGCGAGGGACACAGTCTGTCCACTTAAAAAATACACTAAAATGTTAATTTTGTACTATCTGAGCTATCAGGTAGGTCATGCCTCCATGTCCCTGGCAAACTACAAGAGAAGTCTGTCACAGTTTCCAGGACGCACTGCACAGTGTCACTCAAAGAAGTTTCCCTGGGCTGTATTTCCAGAATCAACCTGGTCTTTGGGACAGTGCCATAAAACAAGTTGCTCTGACCACCACACACTACGCAAAATATCATTTTAACACCAAGCTTGCAAATGGGCACTCAAGCCCAGGTTTTCCTCGACTTTTCTGTAGAGCAGAGGAGGGAATAAAAGTTCCTAGAGGCTGAAAAGTGCTTATCTAACTTTTCCAGAAATGCGATTTTTCTGCTTATTTTTACGTGATTATTTGCAAATATTTAAAGTAAACACAGAGAAACATCCCGCGTTATATAATGCTAAGGCCACACAATTACAAAAACATACACCAGCAACTTTCCAGTGCTGCCCATAAGCAGCCCGAGGAGCCCACTCGTGACATCTTTAAGATCTCACAAATTATTTAATGTAAATTTACCCTTCCCGAACTCAAGACAAAAAAAAACCCCAAAACAACAAACCAAAACAAAGCAAAACACCAACCAGAAAAAAAAGAAATTCAACCACCCCCTGCGTCCCACAGACACATCATCTTTGCTCCAAAGGCTCCAGCAAACCGCACGCCCCAGCTCCCCAAGATCGCAGCCAAACTGCCAACCTCACTCCCCAAAAAAGTTATTCATCGGTGTTGGCCACCCCTCTCCCCTCCCAGCAGACACAAAGCCCCAGACTTTAGTATTTAGACCAGAAATGTAAGAGGAGGCATTGGAAACAACTGGGAACCGCCATCTTACAACCCATCCAATCTCACAGAAGTAGTTGTCCAACTTAAGTTAATAACATTTTCTGCTGGGTGCCCGGACGCCTAACAACCCCTCCAGGAGGATCGCTACCCCCCGCTGGCTCTATCTCTATAAAATGGGTGCGTTATCTGACAGTTTAAGCCAGAAATGTAAGAGGAGGCATTGGAAACAACTGGGAACCGCCATCTTACAACCCATCCAATCTCACAGAAGTAGTTGTCCAACTTAAGTTAATAACATTTTCTGCTGGGTGCCCGGACGCCTAACAACCCCTCCAGGAGGATCGCTCCCCCCCGCTGGCTCTATCTCTATAAAATGGGTGCGTTATCTGACAGTTTAAGCCCCCCCAGCCACATTTCTTTCGGGGAGGACTGAAATCACTTGACCCAGGCAGCTCCAGATTTCACGAACGTCCCTGTTTCATTAAAATCTGCCTTTAAACAAAGGGCGCTCAGGCCGGGCTGGTAGCAGGGTCTGGAAATATAAATATTCTCCTCGGGGGCCATGTGCACGGAAAGGTTTTAGGAGGCGTCTGGAGAAAGAAAGGAACTAAAATTTGCAAATGTGGGTGCGCAACGCGAGCGAGTGCACAGGCTGCTGCTGCGTGTCTATATATGTGTGTGTGTGGCTGGAGCAGCCTGTCAGCGCTTTTCCCATACGGAGAGCTCGGGGGACACCTAGGCTCCCCTTTGCAGCCCCCAAACC
>NW_010185511.1:0-1568 GCF_000695765.1 Mesitornis unicolor | reverse complement strand
CAATTTTGGGTTAAAAAATCCCCAATTTTGGTTTAAAAATCCCCAATTTTGGGTTAAATTCCCCAATTTTGGGTTCAAACCGAGAGAGATCTCAAATCTGGACCTGAAATCACACAACGCCCGGGCTCACGAACCCTCCCCTCCAATCAGGGAGCCCCGGCCGTGGGGCAGCCCCGCTCCTCAGCCCCCCCCAGAGCAGCGGGGCCCAATCTCCCCACAACCCAACCCGGGGCCGGGAGGGACGCCAGGCCCCACTAGGCCGCACTAGGCCTCACCAGGCCGCACTAGGCCCCACTGGGTCCCATTAGGCCGCACTAGGCCCCGCTAGGCCGCACTAGGCCTCACCAGGCCGCACTAGGCCCCACTGGGTCCCATTAGGCCGCACTAGGCCCCGCTAGGCCGCACTAGGCCTCACCAGGCCGCACTAGGCCCCACTGGGTCCCATTAGGCCGCACTAGGCCCCGCTAGGCCGCACTAGGCCTCACCAGGCCGCACTAGGCCCCACTGGGTCCCATTAGGCCGCACTAGGCCCCGCTAGGCCGCACTAGGCCTCACCAGGCCGCACTAGGCCCCACTGGGTCCCATTAGGCCGCACTAGGCCCCGCTAGGCCGCACTAGGCCTCACCAGGCCCCACTAGGCCACATTAGGCCCCAGTTAGGCCACACTAGGCCTCAAAAAGGCCCCACTAGGCCCCACTGGGTCCCATTAGGCTGCGCTAGGCCATGCTAGGCCCCACATAGGCCCCAGTTAGGCCTTGCTAGGCCCCACTAGGCCTCGGCTAGGCCGTGGCAGGCTCTGCTAGGCCACGCTAGGCCTCACTAGGCCCCGCTAGGCCACATATAGGCCCCAGCTAGGGCCTGCTAGGCCACACTAGGCCGCGCTAGGCTGCACTAGGCCCTAGTTAGGCCCCACTAGGTCCCATTAGGCTGCGCTAGGCCGTGCTAGGCCCCACATAGGCCCGAGCCAGGCCTTGCTAGGCCCCGCTTGGCTGCAGTAGGCCCCACTAGGCCTCAGCTAGGCCACGTTAGGCCGTGCCAGGCTCCAGTTAGGCTGCACTAGGCCCCACTAGGCTGCATACAGGCCCCAGCTAGGCCCTGCTAGGCCACACCAGGCCACGCTAGGCCCCCCTAGGCCTCGGCTAGGCCACACCAGGCCACTCCAGGCCTCGGCTAGGCCACGTTAGGCCGTGTCAGGCTCCAGCTAGGCCCCGCTAGGCTGCACATAGGCCCCAGCTAGGCCCTGCTGGGCCACACCAGGCCTCGGCTAGGCCACGTTAGGCCTTCCCGGCTAGGCCCCGCTAGGCCGCGCTAGGCCCCGCTAGGCCGCATAGAGGCCCCAGGTGGGCCCTGCTAGGCCCCGCAAGGCCACACCAGGCCGCGCTAGGCCCCACTAGGCCACAACAGGACCCGCTAGGCTGGATATAGGCCCCAGGTAGGCCTCACTAGGCTGCATACAGGCCCCAACTAGGCCCTGCTAGGCCTCACCAGGCCGTGCCAGGCCCCAGTTAGGCCCCGCTAGGCCACACCAGGCTGCGCTAGGCCCCACTAGGCCGCATAGAGGCCCCAGC
>NW_010185510.1:1416-1627 GCF_000695765.1 Mesitornis unicolor | reverse complement strand
AGGTGGAGGTCCCAGGGGTGGTCCGGGCCGTGGTCCCAGCTGGCCCTTGGTGGGTGCTGGTGCCAAACGTGGTGTCCAGCCAGGTGGGGGAGAGAAGAGTAGAGGTCGGGGGAGGCAGTGTGCTTGTTTTGGTTCCGAACGAGCTGACAGCCAGGGCCGTGCTGGTCCCCACGGCTGTGATGATGGTCGTCTCGGCACAGGCCGGTGTGTT
>NW_010185510.1:0-1291 GCF_000695765.1 Mesitornis unicolor | reverse complement strand
GTGATGGGGCTGGGAGCTGCTGGGCTGCTCCCCCGAGGTGGCTCCACGCTGGCTGTGAAAGCATCTGTCAGCACCTCTGCGGTGGAGGTTTCAGGGCTGGAGGGAGTGACGGTGGCAGCTGTGGTGGAGCCGGTGGTGGGCAGCAGTGTTGTGGTCTCTGTGGGTGTTGAAGTATGGAGAGACGGGGACATGGTGACTGTCACATCTGTGGTGGTGGTCCCTGTAAAGAGGTGGAGAGGGACGCATGTAAGAGTTGGTGGTGAAAGAAGGCTGAGGATGGCACAGCATCACCACCAGTACGAGCTCCCCAAGCAACACATCAGCCATGGATCGTCAGGAATGGGGATTCACCATCCTGCACGGATTGAGCACGTGGATGCCCTGAATAGAAATGTGATCATCAGCAGAACAGGGCACGTAAATCCCCACCCTGGCAAAGCAGGAACAAGCCATGGACACCACCAGTGTCAGGGGCAGAAACTCCTGTAGGCACAAGCGCTAAGACCCGCTCCACCACCTTCACCCATCCCTGGAGGAAGTCAGGCAAACTCGTCTGACGGGAAGAGCCATGCAGGAACTGCTGACCCCGAGACAGCTGGAACCACAGCAGCAACAGTTTACACAAACCCCTCTGCTGCAGATAGTCAGGAACTGATAGCGCCAGGTCTAAATAATGGCAATGGGGGAAGCAGCCCCACAGAGGAGGGGCATAGAGAAACAAATCCCAGCTTGCAGCGCAGGGCGAGTTGTTAGAGACATAAACTGACCCACAGAAGGGTGGAGGAGGGTTGAAGGACACAGGAGGAGAGAACCTGCAGCTGTAGCTCAAGGCTCTAGCTTTATTCCCAAGCTTTATTCCCTGCTCTCATCTCAGTGCTGCTATTGGTTTGTGCAAGCATCAGGATGGCATTTGCAGTTTTCTAGGCCTGTGACATCCTGGTGATGCTGCCACCCAGGCAGGGCCGTTTGGTGCTGCTGGGTAGGTCATAGCAAAAGCAACAAGCCCAGCAGGGACCAAGGTTCAGCAAGGGACCAAGCCCAGCTGAGACCAAGGTCTTCTCTTCTCCCAAACAGAGCCACACTTGAGAGGCAAAAGAAATAAAGCCAAGTGTTGCAAAGCGTTGCCTTGTTGGGATGGGCTGAAGTGTCAGAGAGCAAACAGCACCCGCAGTGTTTCACCTCTGTGGGTGAAGCCACCCCGGGACCACCTAACACCCTGGGGAATGATGCTCCCCACTCGCCCCACGGAGAGCATCCCATCCCATTACCCCTTACCCAGCGTGAGGTCCGG
>NW_010185509.1:463-906 GCF_000695765.1 Mesitornis unicolor | reverse complement strand
TGTTTTCCAGCCATCAGCAGCCCCCGCTTTGCCACTGCAGTGTTTTAAAGAGCCCTCATGGGGACATCAGTCACCCCCCTGTACCCTCTCTGGTGCCAGGCTGTGTCCAGTTGGCTTCAGCGATCCCCAGCTTCTGTGTGGTGCCGCGTTCCCCCTGGCTCTGCCTCTGGGCTGGGGGAGCGGGGAGGCCCAGGGACAAGGCAGGAGGGCGCTGATCGCCTCAGCCCTCCCTGTGGTGCTGGGTCCCTTGTCAGGTCCCTCTGCAGAGGCTGGCGTGGTTGGTGTCCCCTGTGACCCCCGTGACTTCACAGAATCGCTCGGTTGGAAAAGCCCTCTGAGATCATCACGTCCAACCGCTCCTGTCTACCCCCTAAACCATATCCTTAAGTACCTCGTCTACCCGCTCTTTAAACACATCCAGGGATGGTGACTCCACCACCTCC
>NW_010185509.1:0-218 GCF_000695765.1 Mesitornis unicolor | reverse complement strand
CCTCATAAGGCTTGTTCGCCAGTGCCCTCCCCATCCTTGTGGACTTCCCCAGGTGTTGTGGGACCCCTCTTGCTGCTCGTTCCCCCGCTGTGTGTGTGTTTGTGTGGACTCTCACAGCGGTGCGGTGAAGGAGTCTCCCCACGGTGCCGTTCCCAGATGTCCTCGCTGTCCCGCGCTGCTTTCCATCCTCTGCCGCCCCCCTGACCCGTGCCCCCTTG
>NW_010185508.1:0-1767 GCF_000695765.1 Mesitornis unicolor | reverse complement strand
GGGGGTACAGGGTGGTGATGGACAACTGTGGTGAATCCCATTTAAACTCGACAGTAGGATACACAAAACTCCGTTAGAGAGGAAATTTTCATTCCAAAAGGGCAAAGATTGAAAAAGTAATACATTTGCTCAGCCCCCGTCCATCCCTAGGTGGGGATTTCCTTAACTTAGAGGTGCACGAATTACCCCAAAGCACGTCCCGGGTGGGCAGTGTGCCTGGCCGTGTGCTGGTGCCCTGCCTGCAGCATGCCGCTCCCTTTCCCACCCATGCAAGAACAGCTTCTTTGTCCAAAGGTGCCCTGGCCAAAGCCCCAAGGAGCCCTTTCCTGCACTGGGGGCCAGACAGAGTGTCTATGAGGGCCCATGCCAGCCCCAAAAGTCCAGGGATGCCTCACCCACTGGGGGCTGGGGTAAGTCTGAGAGCAAACCCCGGTCGCAGAGGAGGTGATGTTATAGGGTCAGCCAGAAATCACAGGGATGAGGGGCTGGGTGTTGGAGATTGAGGTCACAATTAAGGCTGGAGATGTGAGGCAGTAGAGATGGAGGAGAGGGGAATGGCTCGTTGGGAAGGGAGACACTGCAGGGCAGGAAGTGGGAGAGAGCAGAGATCAGAGCGAGAGCGGCCGACGTCCAGCCGAGTCTGTGCCGAAAGGGGCCCGGTGTCAGCCTCGGCGCCCTACGCTGCGGTCGGACCTCTGAGCACCTCCAGTGAGTCTGAGCACTTCCAGCGCTAAAGAAGTGAGGGCTTTGCCCCGGGCTCGGACGTGCCACGCCGCGCCGACACGTCCCCAGCCGCAGCAGCTGGAGCCAAGCATCTCCTCTGCAGCCCCCTCCTCTTCGTAAGGCACGGCGGGGGCTCAGGTCCTGCGTTGGCATGCGCCACCCTCAGCGCGACATCATCCGCACAAACTCTGCCGGCAAGAGAACAGGTACAGGACACCCCAAATATTCCCGGGGATGTTCCCAGCCCCCTCCCTGACCCCTACCTTCGAAGTCCACCAGGCCGTCCCCGTTGAGATCCACATCCTTGAGGATCTCGTCCACCTCCCGGTAGTTCAGCTGCTGCCCCAGAAGCTTGCGCATAGCTTCCCGCAGCTCCGCCATGCTGATCTGCCCGTCCCCGTTGGTGTCAAACTGCAAGGCGAGTGCCCATCAGCAACAGCCGCCCTCGGTGCATCAGCCAGTGCCCGTGCTGTCCCCCCCCGCCTCCGTCCCCTCACCTCACGGAAGGCGTCGCGCAGCTCCTTGATTCCAATCATGTCTGCTGTCTCTGCCAGCATCTTGGGCCCCATCAGCTCCACAAAATCATCAAAATCCACCTTGCCTCCGGCTGTGGGAGAAGCAGGGTGTCACTGAGGAGGGCAGGGATCACCAAGGGCCCCACCACACCCCACCACATACTGATCTGCTGGGACAGCTCGATGAGCTCCATCTCGGTGGGCATATAGCCCATGGTCCGCATGCACTCTCCCAGGTCCTTGTAGCTGATGTACCCGTCGTGGTCTTTGTCGAACTCCCGGAAGGCCTGCTTCAGCTCTGGGGACAGCGCAGCATCACTGCCAGCACCCTGGCACCGTCACACGCCCCAGCCAGGGCAAAGACTCCCCCACTCCCGGCCTTGAGGCAGGCAAGTCTCACCTTCAATTTCTTCAGGCCGCAGCTCTCGGTCCTGGCAAAGAGAAAGTGGGAAGAGCTGAAGGAGGGGACCCTCTCCCATGGATTCCTCTAGGGATCCTGCCCTAAATCCCCCTGCTGGCTCGTGGGTGG
>NW_010185507.1:612-1568 GCF_000695765.1 Mesitornis unicolor | reverse complement strand
TCTGCCTCTGAAGCAGCTTTAGCAACTTTAACTCCAGTTTCTGATGTCACTTCAGCGACATTGGCTGCACCCATTATCTTTGCCGTCTCCGATTTTAATTCCTCATCCCGTCCACAAAACCAGTGCACAGGATACCATTATCTTCACTACTCATCACCTCAGTTTTAATTAAGGGTCGGCTACCAGACTCCTTAATTTTAACTGGATGTTCCGACTCACCCTCCAAGGAGACCGAGTCAGTGTATTCACACTGATTCATCAATGCAGCACACAGTGCTCTTTCTCATCAGAATTTACAATCGTATTTTCTACACCAGTTTCAGAATTAGTTTCATCTGATTGTTGTGTTATTATCTCCTCCTGCTCCAAAGCCTTCGACAAAGCAGTGTGTAAAACTTGTGCTACATCTTTGAGGGATGCTCCTCCTTCTGCTTGTCTGGTCATTTATTTTTTCCCATTGTACTGCCACCAAGGCACCTCCTAAACCACCACAGACTAATGCTTTTCTTTTTCCAGGTTCAGGTTTTCCAATTTTTCTGGGCCAAAGTCATGCCAAGGGGAGAAGGTCGGGCATTATAGCCCTCTAATCACTCCAGGAGAGGAGCACAATCTACAGTCAGGCCTCCCAGGAAGGCTGTAAAGGGCCTACAAGTGCTGGGAACAGATCCCTTTGTTCTACAGTAATGAGCCTACAGGTACAGGGAACAGTAAGGTGAAATCAGGCAGAAATATCTTCTGTATACATGAAGAGAGAGGAAAAAGGAGAAATGTGAGAGGATAAACTCCGTTATCTCAGCTGCTGTTTGAACCCAAAGTGTTGCAGTAGCCTATAATTAAAATTACTTCTTTAGGAAGTCTGCCTCGCTGATTCTGCATACATACATATATCAGCTAGTTAGATTTCTAAACCACAAACATTGTGCCAGACGTTTTTTAACTCTATGATTTATGGAAGC
>NW_010185507.1:0-351 GCF_000695765.1 Mesitornis unicolor | reverse complement strand
GCTGACAATTTTACGACCTTCACAAATACCTTAGAAGTTACTATCTCCATCTCAATTCCCCTCCTTTTTTTCTATATACAATGCGAATTCTTTCACTTTTCACAGTACCCCATTATCAATTAGGGTTTTACTGATTTTTATAAATTCTCATCCTGTTATGTTCCATAGCACCATGTCTTATGAAACTTATTTCAAAACCTTAGCCATGTTTCCATAACCTAATGCTTTAACAAATTACTTTCCACACAAAATTTTTCACATTCTACTTTTTTTGCTTTAGAGATCCAGGCCTTACCTGACACAAAATACGGTAAGAACCAGTGAAAGCATGAAGTCACAAAATGGGAAAGA
>NW_010185506.1:0-1771 GCF_000695765.1 Mesitornis unicolor | reverse complement strand
TACTAACCAGGCCCGACCCTGCTTAGCTTCCAGGATCAGATGAGATCGGGCGTTCTCAGGGTGGTATGGCCGTAGGCACCCCACACCCCAAAAACAGCCATCTCGAGGATCCCACGTCGCCATGTCCCAAAATTTGCCACGTGCTGCTGCGCACCGCGCCACCGGACGAGCTCCTCCCCCGTTCCTCACCCAGAATCCCGCCTTGACTCCCGGGGGCTCATGGAACTCACCCTTCTCGGCAACGCACACTGCTACAGAAAGGCGGCGCCCCGAGCAATCGAAAAGCCTACAGCACCCGCGATTCCCAGGCGGTTTCCCATCCAAGTACCGACCGTGCTTAACTTCCCAGACCAGACTTTCATAGGACGGAACGGCTGTTTTTACTCTTTTAACTGCCAGCAGCCTCCCTGTCTCCTCGGTAGGGGAACGCGGTTGCAGGACAGGTGTGCGTGGAGGCTCTGCTATAAAACAGTACAGCTCTGCGGCCTCCTCCTTGTTCTCTTTTGGGAGACCCCTTCCCTCACTTTCTGTTGCCGTTGTGCTTTTATTATGGCTGTGGCATTCTTATTATTCATCTTCTTTCTTTCTCTTTTGAAATTGCTAGCTAGTGACCACTACATGGAATGAAGTTAAGTTTCTATGTTTTTAATTATGTTTGTTATTAGTTTTAATTTACTATTATTATTATGTTCTACCTGTTTTAATACTATTCACAGATCTCCTTTCCTTTTCCCAATTCCCTTTCTCAGGTATCTAGGTGTCATCAGGTTACAGAACAGTTGCCTAAACTAAGACAAGGTCTCATACCTCACCAATTTGTTTCCAGCAGGTTGCAATCTGGCTGTGGTTTTGCTGATTCCACGCTGGTTTTACTCGGGTCTCTGGACACCCTGCAGCCGCACGAATGCCTCTCCAAGGTGCGCAGCATCCCAGCAGCAGCTCCCAGCTCTCCTCTCCATGCCCCTGAGGGGAAAGGAGCTTCTCTCCTCCACGGATTTGGCACTGTCCAAGTATAAAGCAGTGTGGTTACAGCATATGCCATCCCTTCCTCTCTGCAGCCATATCGTCAGGTGGTCCTGGTGTGAGACACCCGCAGTGGCCTTCTAGCGTCCCTCCAGCCACCCCGACCCTCCCTGGGGAAGCCTGGAGCCGCCTCAGGCAGCAGGTAGCAGGCAGGGTTGCTGCAAATGGTCTCAGCAGTGATTTTCTGAGGAGGTTTGATGGGAATGAGCTTGCACAAGAAAGTCGAATGTAGGTCAGCACATCGTTGTAGGGTCAGAGAGTTGCTTTCCACCTCTCTGGAGGTGTGACACAGCAACATAACAGCCACTGGGACAGGTTCCCCATGACACTCAAGCTCAGGCACACAGGAGCCATCAGCAGGCGGCATGTCCGAGCTGGTGTTTTCCTCTCCCCCTCCTCCCAGATGGGTAAATCCTATCACCAGCCACCCTAAACCGCCCCATGCCAGGCCTAATCCCATCTGAGGGACACCATCAGCCAGGACAGGGACGGACGATCTGGAAAGGGACATCCTTGTGCCCTGCAGAGCCCAGGGGACAGCGGGGATGGTCCTGGGCACTGGCCTGGGGTACGGGGTTAGGGTGGTGGCCGGGGGCCGCCGGCCTGCCGTGCTCTTGGAGGAGGAGGGGGAGCCCCGAGCTGAGCTGAGCTTTGTCCTGGGTTAATTTTAGCCCAAGGAGATAAGGGAGGGGAGGCGCATGGCGCGGCTTAAGGGGTCCCTCTGCACCGGCACCGGGCAGGCCTGGCC
>NW_010185505.1:4025-5442 GCF_000695765.1 Mesitornis unicolor | reverse complement strand
ACTGAGCCTGTGGCCTCCGCGCCAGCCTGCTCCTGCCCCCGTCTGCTCCCCGCCGGGCTGGAGCCATCCTAGGGCTTCTTTGGCTGCCTGCAGGCAGCCATGGGAATTGTTCGGTCATGGAAACTTCTGGTTTGAGCATCTTGTAGACCAAAAAAAGCTCTGAGTAGGAAACATTTGAGCCTGATGTGCGTGGTGCTGAGCTGTGAGCTGGGGTCCCCGTGGTGGTGTGTGCTGGGGGGCTCCGTGGCTTGGTTCATGGGTGCTCCTTGACCCTCGTGAGCCTGTGAAGGAGGCAGGGATGGGATGCAACAACTCTGCTGGCAGCAATGAGGCTGCTGGCCTGGGTCAGCTGTGCCTGAGAGTGGCCGAAGGGCCGCTGCCGCCTCCGCTTCCTGGCAGAGCCTCCTGGCACCGCTCCGTGTGCTGTGCTCCTGGAGCGCTGTCCCCGCTCAGTGCCTGGTGAACACTGGAGGAATCCCTCATCTGTTTCTTGGCTGCTCACAAAGGATTTGGGAGAGCTTTTCAGGCCGCGGCAGGCAGGCGCTTTGTTCTGCAAGCGGTTTCCACCTTTGTTCTGCAAGCGGTTTCCGCTGCTCTCTGGCCATGCCACAGCGTGGCCTCTGGGCTCGGGTGAGCGCTCCAACAGGCACACGCCTGGCAGAGGAGCTCCCTCCTGCTTGGGCTGAGCTCCTGGAGTCTCCATGGGGCTGCTGTCCCGTACAGCCTGTCCTGCAGCAAAAATCCATGCCTGGAGCCTCTGAGGTCTGGTCGGGGGGCTGCTCAGGGAAGAATGCCAGGCCTGCCCGTGGGTGCTGTTGACCATCCCTGCTCTGGTACGGGGCCACGGCGTGTGGCTCGGGTCCTGCTGCTTCGAAGGAGCTCCCCGTGCCTCTGAAAAACACCGGTGCTGTTCTGGCTGCCTTGGCAGGGTTGGCTGACGGCCCAGGGATCTCTTGGGCCAGGCTCACACCTGCACCCCTCCCGCATCCCAAAACGCTCCCTGCCTGGCCCGGATCCCAGTGGAGCCGCAACCCCACGTCCTTCGCAGCGCCCAGTTGTGCCAGCGCCGTGTGCTGGTCCTTGCCCTTTCCGGGCAGAGCGAAGGAGGGCAGACGCATGGGCAGCTCCCACTGCTCTCCAGACGTTCCAGCTGCTCTTGGCTTTTGACATCTCTCAGCCCAGACGTGCTCCCGGTCTCCACAAGGGCACGGTGGCATCCCGGGAGCTGGGTCATCCATCGCGGGGATGATGGCAAGACCCCGTGTGGAGCCAAGGCAATGAGGTGCAGAGCTGCTTGACCCTGGCCAGCTGGAGGGGCTGGCTTTGCCCAACCCAAGCTCAGCAAGGCAGCTTCCTTCCTGGCAGCTGAGCCAGCAGGAAGGGGAGCCGGCTCCAAAAGGAGCCGTCAGCAGCAGCA
>NW_010185505.1:1512-3994 GCF_000695765.1 Mesitornis unicolor | reverse complement strand
TGCAAACGGAAGGGGGAGCCGCCTAAAAAAGGACCCCTCACCAGCAGCAGCGCTGCCCGCAGCCACCCTGGGCATCGCCTGCCCGCGTTTCCTGCCAGCACAAAGGCCCCACGGGGTCCGGGACCTGCCTGGGTAAACAAGCGGCGCTGCGGCGAGGGAGCAGCAGACCCTCCCGGGGCCGTGGTGCCACCACCGCACTGCTTGGATACAACC
This sequence comes from Mesitornis unicolor, assembly GCF_000695765.1. NCBI lineage: Eukaryota > Metazoa > Chordata > Aves > Mesitornithiformes > Mesitornithidae > Mesitornis > Mesitornis unicolor. The sequence goes on along the minus strand of NW_010185505.1, from coordinate 3,781 downwards.
TCCTGCTCCCAAGTTACGCTGGCAAACAGGGGAAAAGAGCTCGGGGAAGGCCCAGGGAGGCTTTGGGAGCTGTCGGATCTGGCACGTTTGTGGCCATTGCCACATGCCACCCGAGTGGGGACGCGAGGCGTGAAGGCTGTGCTGGGGTTTCACAGGGCTTTATGTGGGGTGACTGTGCTCCCGTGGGGTCCCCCCTTGCCGCAAGCCCTGGCTGAGGAATGTGGGGAGATGCTGCTGCTGCTTCCCCGGAGCTGCGCAGGGGTCTCTGGCTTTGCTCCCTGCTTGGGTCCTGGCAGCAGCAGAGTTAAGCTGGCTCAGCTTCTTGCTGCAGGGTGGGTATGGGCACTGCCTCGCCTGGACTTTGGTCCTGGCCGGTGCCCTGTGCCAGGGAAACCAGGGGCCAACTGTGGGCATGGAGGTGGCCCTGGGACCTTGGGAGCCACCGTGCGTGGAGCTGGGGCCAGGCCTGCCCTTCTGCCTGGGGGTGCAGGTGGGAAGGCTGAGATGCTGCAGGGTGCACATCCCCACTCCGCGGTCCCTGGGTGATCAGGAGGGCTGGGCTGGGGGCCTGAGAGCCCTCCCCTGCATCCCAGTGCTTCCCATGTGAAGGGAGCCTCCCACTCCCCACATTGGCTCCGATGTTTGCTTTTCCAGCTCTTGGCAGGGTCCTGCTTTGAAGCAGAGCCGGGCTTGTTTGGAGCTGTTTGCAAGCCACAAAGCCTTGGCTGGGCTCCTGGCACCCGTCTGCAGCTCCCGTGTGCTGGTCTAGCTCCGGCTGCCATCCGAGCTGGCACGTTTAGAGCAATGCTGGGGAGAAGGGGGTGAGCAGACCCCAGACATCATCGTGAGGCTTGTGGCTGTGCACCCTGTCCCCAGGGCTGCAGACACAGTCCGTTGTTCAGGGATGCAGCAGAGGACCCGCCTGTGACCGCCTGGCTCCTTGTCTTGCCCAAGGGGCCTCTTTGCTCCCCGCTCCTCTGCCATCCCCCCGTCACAACTGTGTTGCCTCCCCCAGATCCGACTGCGGTGCCAGAAGGGGATCCCACCCTCGCTGCGGGGCCGAGCCTGGCAGTACCTCTCCGGGAGCAAGGTCAAGCTGGAGCAGAACATTGGCAAGTTTGACGTGAGTGCAGCCGGGGACAGCGGGTGCTGCTGGGGGACGGCCATGCTGGGAATGCTGCTGCTCCCTCCAGGCCTGGGGCATCTGCTGTGGTCCCAGTCACTGCTTGTTCCCACTGGGGGAGTTCGGGGAGGGGGTAGCGTCCCAGACAGCGTGAGCTCACCCGTGACCTGATGGGGCTCGTGTTCGGGGCAGAGCCAGGTCCAGCCCCGTGGCTGCTGTGCCAGCTCCCTTGGGTTTGCTGCAGGCCCCATGGGCTGGAGTGGGGCTGGCACCACGCAGGGGTGCTCACCCCAACCCTCTCCTCCCCAGGAGCTGGATCTCCTCCCGGGGGAGCCGAAGTGGCTGGACGTGATCGAGCGGGATCTCCACCGGCAGTTCCCCTTCCACGAGATGTTTGTCTCGCGTGGAGGCCACGGGTAAGCGGAGCCACTGCATGTCCACTCCTTGGCTGTACCAGCACCCTGGGGTGGGCTCTGTATCCCAGCTCACGGAGCTGTGGTGTCCCCCGCCACGTCCCCACACGCCGCAGTTCACAGCACATCCAGGCACCATCTGAAAATGGGACAGCTTCCCAGGAGCTCGGTGCGTGGTCGCAGCCCTTGGCACCAGCTCTGACACCCGTGAGGGTGGGAACTGCTGCAGAGGGAGGAGGTGTCTGGCTGTGGCCACTGTTTCGCCAGGGCGATGGCGTTCCCTGTGTGTTGGGGAGCGTCTGTGCTGCTGTATTTGCAATTTTTTCGGCTCACCCCGAGCCAGCATCCCTGGGCAGTGGTCATCTCCCTGCCTCGCCTCTGGGATCCGGGCAGGATGGGGCCTCTGTGGGCAGAGCTCCCCGGAGCAGAGCCGTGGTTATTGTGTCCCATAGCCCTCGGTTTGTGTGGATCCCGGGGAGGGACTGACCCAGGCTCGTGGGGGAAGTGTGGTGGCCAGCAACCGGCCTGCGGTGCTGGATCACCGTGCACTGCTGAGCACCAGTTTGGTCCATGGGGGAGGCTGCTGGGCTGTGTCCATGCCCTCCCTCCACCTCTCCCTCCCTGGGGTGTCTCCGCAGGCAGCAGGACCTGTTTCGGGTGCTGAAGGCGTACACGCTGTACCGCCCGGAGGAGGGCTACTGCCAGGCCCAGGCCCCCATCGCCGCCGTCCCGA
>NW_010185505.1:345-1481 GCF_000695765.1 Mesitornis unicolor | reverse complement strand
CCAGCCGAGGTACGAGCCCGCGGCCGGGAGGCAGGGGGACCTGGTGGCCGGAGAGCTGGGACCAGCGGGAGTATATGAGTCACTTCAGGGAGTGCTGGCGGGCAGCAGCACCCATTTACCCCAAAGCTTGGCTGGTGCTGGGAGATGCCCTTCACCCCAGGGGTGCTTGTCCCTTTCTGCCCAGTCGCTGGGAGCGGGGTGGGGGCTTCAGGGACGTCCCCATGCACCGCCTGGGCACTCACCCCCTGTCCCTTGGCTTGCAGCAAGCGTTCTGGTGCCTGGTGCAGATCTGCGAGAAGTACCTGCCTGGCTACTACAGTGAAAAACTGGTGAGGAGGGGGCCCATGGTGCCTTCTGGGGTGTTGGGGACCTGTGGTGCCAAAAGGTCCCCCAGCACCTCACTCTGGAGAAAGAAGAGACCCTGGGGGCACCCTGTGTGCTCCCACAGTTTCTGTTTTGTGCCCTGGTACCAGGAACATCCCACAGTTGGGTGGGGGTGGCTCAGTGTAGGTTTGCTGCTGGCATCCATGGGTCTGGAAGGTGGTGGGCTGCTCCCCCTGTGGGGCTGGGCACTGGGGAGCTGGTCCTGGGGCCGGGCTGGGGATTGTGGTGGTCACTGGGGCTCTGGACGCCGTCCCCGCAGGAGGCCATTCAGCTGGACGGGCAGATCCTTTTCTCGCTGCTGCACAAGGTCTCGCCGGTGGCCTACAAGCACCTGAGCAAGCAGAAGATCGACCCCATCCTCTACATGACGGAGTGGTTCATGTGCGCCTTCTCCCGCACGCTGCCCTGGAGCTCTGTGCTGCGCGTCTGGGACATGTTCTTCTGCGAAGGTAGAAGGTCCCCGCCATCCTCCTCCTCCCGTCGGGGTGACCGGCTTGAGCTCCCGCCGGACACGGCGCGGAAACAACCTGCGGCGGGGGCCCTGCGGCTGCCGCTGGCCCGTGCCCGGCACACAGGACCCGTTGTAGGGCAGGTCTGGGACAGCGACGTGCCTGGAGTGGAGGCTGGGCTGGTTTCCTGGGGGTTAGGGGGCATGTGCACCCCAAACCCATCCTCCTGCGTGTCTTGACCGCTAGCGGGACTGGGACCTGGTCACAGCACCTGAGGGATGTAGTGGCTGTGTCACCCTGTCC
>NW_010185505.1:0-306 GCF_000695765.1 Mesitornis unicolor | reverse complement strand
ATTTTCCGGGTGGGCCTGGTGCTCCTCAAACACACCCTGGGCTCCTCGGACAAGCTCAAGTCCTGCCAGGGCCAGTATGAGACCATGGAGAGGCTGAGAGCCCTCAGCCCCAAGATCATGCAGGAGACCTTCCTGGTGCAGGAGGTGAGGTGCTGGGGAGAGTCGGGGGGCAGTGCCGCCCAGCTGGGCACTCTGCTGAACTGGGCAGCCCCTGGGCGGGCAGAGCTGGTGTAGCATGGGGACAGTCCCTAAAAGGTTTGGATTTGGGGTGGCCTGTGCCCTGGGAGTGGCAGTCCCTGCCCCAGT
>NW_010185504.1:9246-23544 GCF_000695765.1 Mesitornis unicolor | reverse complement strand
AAAAAAAAAAAGCGCACAATATGGGTCTGACAGTGACCTGTGATTTTTCCATCACTGTAACACTGTTATGAAATTACACAACCATGAGAAGTAGATCCAACAGAAGTCACAAACACAGTAGTGTTCCTTTGAAGAATTACCTTGGTCTTCAGCATAGGCTTTGTGTGCTCTTTCCTCCTTCCTCTCTTTTCCCTTGTGCTTATGATCTCAGTATGAAACTCTGCCCTACTATGGCTCTATATCATATGGTTTTAATATGATTTTCTTCAGGAGGTGAAGCAAACAGCTACATTTTTTGCTGGATATCTGTACACTGCAGTAAAGACAGAAGACTAGCTTCCTGCATGTTACAAATCAACTTAGTTCCACTTTCTTCAGCAATTACAGTAATTTAAGCAAGAACAAGTGGCTTTTTCTCCTTAACTTTGTGTCATGAAAGCTACTGGGTACCCAGATATGCTGCTGTCCTGAAGACAAAGCTCCTTATTTGGTTCTTGAAGTAAAGGTAATGGTTTCAAGAAAGGGGAAGTATATCTTGTATACTCTAATGTCTTGTTCTTGCTTTTTCACCCCTGACTGTAAACAAATTTTTGCTCCTAATTAAATCAAGATTTTACAAGCTATGCTAGGAAACTGTTAACAAGGTCATAATAAATTATCAATTTAATGAATGAAAGGAGTGTAAATGTAGACTTTTTAGGAACAGTAGCAGCCAAGAGGCTGTCCTGATGTAGAAGGGTTCCAGCACACTGCTAACCTGAGTTCAGAGTTTTTTTGCTTAGAAAAACCATCTGTTCATGGAAACTTATCTGAGTCTGGGAAATGCCCTGTGAATGCGAAGTGGAAAGAAATTGTGCCTCCTTGGAATATTTTGCCTCTAAGAAACACTCAAAATACAGGAGATCAAAGCTGCAATTAGTATTATTATTATTACATTATACTAATAATGGTATATTTTGCATCTTATGTTAAGATGACCTATTGCAGATGGGCTTGAGGTCCATCCAGTATTTACATCCAGAGGATTCTACCTTCCAGACTGTGAAGCTGCCCTAGTTAAAAAGGAGAGATTGGAGACTGAAGTAGAAAAAAAGACTTATGGGATGTCAGAAGCAAAGATGAGGAGCTTAGGAGAAGCTGAGGACAGCTAAAGATCTTGGCAACAGTCAGGGAAACCTTTGCAGACTCTGAGCAGGGTTAAAATAAGAGACTTTAGAAAGAAAAGTAAGATTGAATTTAGTATTGCTAGTTGCCAATGGAAAACAAGGGCAGCCTAATGTGCAGGGCAGAAGTAAGGGGACTGAAGCAGTAGAATAAGAGTTCTTAAGGAAGTAAGAATCAAGAGTGGAAGAGTGCATTGAAAGTAACAGCGAGGCAGAGGAGCAGAATTCAATAAGAGACAGAGGAGGTAAAAGGCAGGAGGTGACATCCATGTTGTCGCAGATTCAGAGTAAGAGCACTGGAGGGGTGTTTGGAATAAAATGAAAATAGAGAAGCTGGCCAACACAGCAGGAGATGTCTCAGGCATGGTTTGAGAAAAATGGGAAATGCTGGAGCAGAGCACAGATCTGGGGGGAGAAAACCCACAAAAATAATAGATTTAGAAAGCAAACCTAGTATGTTTCTCTCGCTTTTCATGAAGCTTATGCTTCTCAAGATTCTTGGAAAATTTCCATGTATTATCCTAATCATTTGCATAAAGGTGTATATGTGTGTATATATATATATAAATGCATAAAACAGAGGAGAATGTAGAGAGTGGAGGAAAAGACCAAGAATAACATTCTCAAAAAGTTAGAGAGAGTGGGAGAAGGGAGGGTGAGGATACAGAAGAACAAAAATGGAAATACATAACAGCACAGTTATTGAAATAGAGGTAGAAACTTTTAGAGTTGCATATCTTTTCCAGGTGTAATCATCTTCATATAGATGTAAGCTGGCAAGGTATAAAATGATTGTAAATGGTTCTAAATTGTGATTAACTTGACAGACTGATTATATTTGATTGTGTTGATTATGGCTATTAAAATAATTTTTCTGTGATGAAAAAATATATCCTCATAGTTTAATTGCAAGTATCCAAAATGTAGATTTAATAAACTGTATTTGCCTCCTGCTTAAAAATTCTTTTTTAAGTGTAAGGAAGAAAAACAAATCAGTGCAAAATGTGATTATTTGTTATAGAGTGCTTTGAAGGAACTCTTTTGTAGAGAACTTATGTTTTACCTTGCTCAGCCTTGAAGTAGTGCAGGCTACATATCATTGAAACATTCTGCTGTCATTTTGAATTAAATGCTTAGGTAGTTCAGGTAAGCTTTAAAAGTAATTTTACCAGGAGAGGAAAAAAAAAGGTGTTGTGCCATGTCTCATCTCAAAGGTGATTAAGGGAACAGTACATTTCTCAGGTGAGGAAAGGCTGAGTGAGCTGGGACCATTTCAGCTGGAGAAGAGAAAGCTCCAGGTGGGGATCTTATTAAAATATATGAATACCTGAAGGGAAGATGCAAAGAAGATGGAGCCAGGCTCTTTTCAGTGGTGCACCGTGACAGGCAGTGGGCACACACTGAAACACAGGAAAGGTTCCCTCTGTACATCAGGAAACACTTACTTGAGGGTGACTGAGCAGTGAGTCAGGTAGATAGAGGTTGTGAAGTCTCCCACCTTTTGGAGATAGTCAAAAGCCATCTGGATATGTTCCTGGGGAACTGGCTTTAGATGGCCCTGCTTAAGGAGAGGGGTTGGACCTTCAGAGGTCCCTTCTAGCCTCAACTACCCTGTGATTCTTTGATTTGTGTACTCTGGCCTCTCCCTTGCCACATAAATTCTTGTGGATAAGTTGGAGAAAATGGATTTGACAGGTGGACCGCTTGGTGGATAGGGAATTGGCTGGATGGTCACACTCAAAGTTGTGGTCAGTGACTCAATGTCCAAGCGGACACCAGTGACAATTGGTATCCCTTAGGGGTCCATAGTGGGACCAGCAGTATTTAACTGTCCAGGGACATGGACAGTGGGATTGAGTGCATCCTCAGCAAGTTTCTGGATTACACTAAGCTGTGTGGTGCAGTTGACATGTCTGATGGAAGGGCTGCCATCCAGAGAGACCTTGACAGGCTAGGGAGGTGAGCCTGTGCACACTTCATGAAGTTCAACATGGCCAGGTGCAAGGTCCTGCACCTGGATTGATGCAATCCCAAACATGGATACAGGCTGGGTAGTAAGTGGATTTGAAAGCAGCCCTGCAGAGAAGGACTTAGGAGTATTGGCCAATGAAAAACAGATTATAAGCTGGCAATGTGTGCTTGCAGACCAGAAAGCCAACCGTATCCTGGGCTGCATTGTGATTCTGCCCCCCTACTCTGCTCTGGTGAGACCCTACCTGGAGTACTGTATCCACCTCTGGGCCCTTTGGCACAAGAAAGACATGGAACTGTTGGAGTGGGTCCAGAGGAGGGCCACAGAAATGATCAGAGGGATGGAGCACCTCTCCTATGAGGACAGGCTGAGAGAGTCGGGGTCGTTCAGCCTGGAGAAGTCTCTGGGGAGACCTTATAGTGACCTTCCACTACTTAAAGGGGGCCTAGAGAAAAGATGGAGAGGGACTCTTTATCAGAGAGTGCAGTGTTAGGATGAGGAGTTTTTAAACTGGAAGAGGGTAGATTTGGATTAGATATTAGGAAGAAATTTTTTTACTGTAAGGGTGGTGAGACACTGGCACAGGTTGCTCAGGGAAGCTGTGGATGCTCCCTGTCTGGAAGTGTTCAAGGTCAGGTTGGACAGGGCTTTGAGCTTCTCCTGAAGTGCAAGTTTTGTCAGAGATGCTAAATTAAATCCTTATTATGAAGTATTCAGTATAATTAACTGTACATTTTTTAACTGAAATAAAATATCGATTGTTGAACTTAATGGACATGGGTAACTATCAGCTAAGGAGCCATTAATTAGCATCATATATGAGGTCTGGAGCTTTGCCATGCCTGGGAATATATTTATAAAAGTACCACACTTATTTTCTTAATATAAAAACATACAGGCCTCTATTTGGAGATATCCAGAATCAAAATCCTTAAGTCAGTCCTAACTATATGTTACTGCAAGTATTTCCCCCCAAAAATATATACAATAGAGTTTCATTGTCATTCACAGAAGAAAAAATCTCACACAAATTGCTTGCAATTTTTCTGTATGAACCAAGAACCTGAGTTTTATGAAGGTATCCTGTGATGGAAGCTACTACCTTTTAACTTTGTCTCCCAGGCTTATTATTTTCTAACGGTGAATGTGCATTTTTTTTATTTAATGGCTTCTCTTTTCACAGGAGGCTGTGTGTGATTGTATCCAAGATTAAAGAAGCATCTGAGATTTGTCATGGGACCAGGATTTGTGCTGCATATGTCTTGAGCTCTTTGGCTGCAAACAAATGAATTTTTTCAAAGAGTTTGAAAATCAGTGATGTTTTGCAGTGGTATCCAATGCATTCATTCAGACTAAGCTGCAGATCTGTCACTTTGAAAACCTGGTTGCCTTCTAAACCACTTCCATAAAATGAAAGATTCTTTCATTACATGTATGCCTTTGTGCTGGAAATCATGTTGGCAGTTCATTTGGTGGCCCGTTCTTCTAAAATTTGTACCCTGTATGTTGCCTCAGTGGCCCCCTTTGGAAGGGTAATTGGAGCTAATAGTCTCACTCAGATTTCATGGTGGATGAAATGTTGGGAAAGGGAGAGGGAAGAGAAAAGAAGTCACAGCTGAATGTCTAATATCTAGTACCAAGCCTTAAGAAACTAGTAGCATCTCCAGCTGTGTTGACTCTGACTCATTGTTGGAGTCAAGGTTTGTGCCTAGCACCTGTGCAAGTTACCCATGTTATGGATGGTCTGACTTTGACCCTTAGCTTTGAAAGCCTTTTTCTTTTGATAGGAGCTAAAAGGAGAAAAAAATGAGAAAAGACAAGAAAGTGGAAAAAAAAGGCAGGGAAAATGATGGCTTAAAATAAATGAAAGTTGGGACAGGTATTTATTTGGGAAGAAAAAGAAATGGCCTATGGACTAAAGAATGAAAATGTAGAATATTTCTGTAAATTAGGTATTCAACGACAATGTTGACAGACGGTGGGAGAGATAAAATTCCTGAGTGTTTCTGTAATTCTTAATTTATGAATGTTTCCCCTTGTGATTTTGAAAGTATAGAGTATTTTGTGTGTGTGTGTATGGTTTTAAAATGTTAAATGTGCCCAAGTGACTTAGGAGTCTACGAGCAATTCAAGAAGACTTAGGCTATATTTTTCTGAACATCTGTGAGATTAGAGGTCTATTGCTTTTTGGTAATTGGACTTTGACTCTTCCATTATTTCAGTGCTTCTAGAAAACAATCTAAATCTTACAAAACTGTTTACTTTTCTGTTAACCAAATTGCCATAATTTCCTCACAAATTTATTTAAGAAAATGAAATAAAGGCTTTCTCCATATTACGGTTGGAATTTTCTAGGACCTGGAAATGTCATGTTTTATTTGGGTGAGTCTGTTTTAACTCAGAAATTATCCTGGACAGCAAGCACTGAGTGGATTTATATCCCCTCTGTTACTGCCCTGACAATTAGCTCTATTTAGACTTCTGGAAGGTGAGAGTATAATTTAGAAATACCTTGGTGATTTCTTTCTTTCCCTTTCCTGCATTGAGCTCTAATTCTTAAGTGATACATCCAGCTTGATGAACTCTTCTGAGCCATGACTTTAGTTCATGCACATGGAGAGAATTACCTAACCCCATAAACTATCTAGGTCTGTATTTTCTTGGAGGCTTGTGTCCCACTTTTTCCTTTCATGTGAGTTTTGATGTGTTTTATTTGATGCGTGTAACGGCACTTTCAAGGCCATGGGCCAATGCATTTTCATTAACTTTGAAACCAAAATATGCTTTTGAAAAAAGTCTGACTTCAAGATGAAATGTGTGACAGGTTTCTCTTCTCTTAAGCTGCTGAATGAGCAGGGCACTGGAGGTTCTATAGTTAATCAACGTTTTCCAGTTGTTGCTACCTAGAGAGATGCTTGCATAAGCATGTTTGTTAGCAAGTGCTGATGATCTGCAACTCTACCTGGAATCAATAGATGCCAAAAAAGTGTGGCAGCTCTGCTACTCAAACTCAGGCACCTTAAATGTATGTCTGTTTGAAGATGGTGTCAAAATGTTTCATTTACAGTATTTTTTTGCTTAGCCTTAACTGTGAGGTGAGAGGGTGAAGGCCACCAGAAATACCTGTTTAGATCCATGTTAGTTTGCATAGTGTCAGTTTACTAATGACAATTTTTAGAGTAGTCTCATTTTTTTAATAATTAAGGTGCTCTCAGTGAGGGTTGCAGGCTACAAGGGAAATGGTCCAAGCTTCTAAACAATTAGGACTTTCATGGGCAGCTAACTCCCTCCCACAAATTTAACAGACCTAAAGAAGAATACTAATTAGAAGAAAGTATGTGCCAGACACTCAGCTGGTGGAGAAGGAAATCGTTCTCTTCCCCGCAGTGCTGCCAGGTTCACTTATATCAGATGAGTCTGACCACATGTCCCGGAAGACGGTGCAATGCATATAGATCATCAGTACAGGAGAGCCTAAACCTTGGGACCATAAGTGAATAGTAAATCTGGCAGGAAAGCTGCCTTCAGAACTTCATTGGAAATGGCTTTATCACTGTAATTATATCTGAACTATCCAGGACAGATCACCATGTGCAATGAATGGCTCTAATCAGAGGTAGTAGGCAAGGGAGAAGTAATTAGTGGTGCTGAGTATATGGTTAAATAGCTCGCTCTTTCCTCCTCTCCCTATTGGTTCAAGTTAATATTATATGTGTATCTTCTAAGATCAAATTACCTGAACTAATAGGTAACATTTTCCTGATGAGCATTCATGAGCAAACTGTTGTTCTAAGGCAGACCTGAGACTAGCAAATGTTTGCTAATAGAAAAGTTAATTTTGGAATGAAGTGTAGGTGTTTGTAAGATCTGTGTATTCCCCTGACTAATGTTTTGTTATCAGCTGATTCTCCGTAGACTTTGCCAACCATATTTGCACCCTAAAGAACTGGCTGAGCAGACATACCCTAGCAGAAAACAGAACTTGGCTGCCTGTTTTGCAATCTCTTTTTCATGGTATCATCTTTAGGAGGAAAATGCTGTGTGTGTGTTATCCTGTTCTCCAGTGTAAGGAGCTTCTGTCAGTCAGACCTTAATCCTATAGCAGTTTTGCCTGAGAGATCACAGGATTCCGTCCAAAACACAGTGGTTTACCAAACCATTTTAAACACCACAAACTACCCCTTTGCAGTGTAGTGAACTTTAATCTCTATGGTTTGTTACCAGCTGTGGGGCACTTCGTGCCGGTAGATCATGCCGGTCCTCTTTCTGTTCTGTACTGAGATTTGCAAGCTTGAGTTCCGAAGTCCGTTTGGAGCAAGCTGACATAAATATGAAGGACAATTACAGGCAACTGACACTTAAAGTCTAGATCAGTATTATTTCACTGGGGTTTTGATTATAAGATGGATATTTCCATACCTTTCACTAGGTATTTTGTGATGGATGGAATGAAAGGTGGTCAGCTCTGGGCATTGCTGTGTGTACTCTAATTATTTGGATTTATGTATTCTACCATTTGTTTTTGCAGTTGAGCAACATTGTCATTTAACTTTTGTACCATTGAACAGCAAAATCCAATTCCTTTTTAGTAGGTCCCCTTCCAGTAGATCAGTCAATAATTTAATGGAAAATTTTTCTGAATTTCAATGGACAAATCAGTACTGTATAGGCTCTATAAACAGCAGATTATTTCTGATGCATTTCCTCTGGGCTTACATCCACAAGACCACTTCTTGTCTTCCGCAGAACATGCTGTTAATCCTGGAGACAGAAGTGGCTTGGGCTGTACAGCACTTTGGTGGGATGGCATTAGGAAATGGCTCTAAATCAAGGAGCTAAAGCTTCCTTCTTATTCTTCTTCCTTTCCTTTTCAAGCCTCTCCTCCAGTGCTATCAGACATTTGGAGATGTATCAGTCCCTGAGAGTCTCATCCACTAAGGAGTGCTCACTCCTGCACCCATTTTAGAGAGAGGCAGTCTTCAGGTGTCTGTGGGGCTGCGAGAGAGCTCCCCTCTCCTCTGTATGTGTGCTGTGACACCCTTGTTAAGAGGCAGTAGCGGGGAGCTACTTCTTGCCTACAGGGAAGAAGTTTTCAGTCTTAGCTGGGACTTTACTAATGGTGAAACTTGGTGTCTGTCTTAAGACTAAGCTTGTTAATAGCCAGCTTTTCTATTAAATCACTGCTTTATATTTCCTGAAAACTGTAGTACTGGAGATACCACACTCTTAAGCAGCTTTACAATTGCAAGATAATTATGCTGTCCAGCCAGTGCCTGTGTTTGGGTGTATCACCAGCTCTAGAATGCGTATGTCTTTGTTTTAGCTCCCCATGTTCACTGAATAACTGGCCTTATAAACAAACTGGTCTGTAGATATCATGATCATATACTTCTTCTAGTGCTGTTTAAAGGGAAAACTGTGTTGGCCAAAGAGGAAAAAAAAATAAAAAAATTAAGAAATTATTTTAAATCATCTGTTCTTTGCACATTGTTATGAATAGTAAATCTAGTATAGATTCAGGATTGGCAAGTTTACTCAAAAGACTGTACAATTAAGCATTGGTCAAGGATTAGAAAAAAAAGTCTGGCCTGAGCTCTTTGAGGGGTTGCAGGCCTTGATTCATGTGCTTTCCACTGAAAATAACACAGAGTGATTATATTCCTTGCAGTGCTTTGAAAATCTTGCCTTGAAATTCTGCCCCAGAGTGATACAAAAGCTTTCAGACAGCAGAGAGCCTGAATTCACTATCCATATGCCGCTGAATTATTGAAGAGTGTGGAAAATGGTTTGCCTGGGTTTAGTGGCAATCCACAGTCAACAGGGAATTTGGAAACAGGTGATAAGACTTCAAAAGAAGGCTTTGCTGTAGATAAGTCAGTTGTTTCTTTGCTTTTGTTATAGTTGGTCTTGAAAGCACTTCACACACACACACATTTTCAGACAATGCAGAAATGACGCAAACTTCTTTGGGGGGTAAATTTGGCCTGTTAAAAATTGATGGAGTTGCAGAAGAGGTGACATGGGGGGGGGTCTGTTTAATTCCTTACTGGTCTGATCTCATGGATCATCTCTGTTCTGCCCCACTTTGTGTCTTTTGTCTGTCAGTTTACAGATATAACAACTACTGGAAATGACCACCTCTAGCTGGTATTTGCACAGAGTCTATCAGGAAGTGTTGCCGACCTTGTTTTTGGGGCCGAAAATAATAGTCTAGACACTTTTCTTTTTCTGGGTAGTTATATTTCTGCATTGAGAAAAGTAAGACACCAATTGGTTTTTTTAATGAGCTTTCCTTCATGACTACTGATAGTGGTACCCTGTGTATATGAGTATTTTATCTTATGAAGAGTACACTAAACTGTAACACTTATCTCTGCAGAAAGGTGGCTCATTTGGAGTGTATGCTTTCTAAAATGTGGCTACAATGTACAAGTCAATTATCAGGCAGGTCTATGAGATTTGTAGACCACAATGCTTCTGTGAGGGGCATGTGGGAAGGACTGTATTTAGCCTTTCTTGGTGGGATCCCATCCAAATCTTAATTAAATTATGAATTACATTAAACCTTTGAAATATTCACTGTGAAATAAAAATAAGAATGCAGTGAGAATTTCTTTTTCTTCTCCCAATTTTCAGAACGTCTAAAGAAAGGCAGTAACACTTCAAAAATGTTTGCACTTGCAAATATTGGGTAGAATGAACTCTGGGCTTTTCATACTATTATGCTATTAGAAGAAGTAATATAGCAGTAATTCATGATGTACCCTTGTGTTCTGATATGGATTGGTTAGGTCATAGGCTTATACAATCTCTTTTCCAAATAGGTTTATACAGTCTGGTGGTCTTGAGAGGATAAAAAGTTTCTGAATGGAAGAGGCTCATACCAGTGCCCTTTTAAGACAGTGAACAGAGTGACCCCAAAAGGCCATTTCTAGGGAAATGGAGGCCTCCACAGTTTACTTAATCATCATTAGAACTCATCTTTTTTCCTCAACTGAGATACTAGAAATTTACCTTCACATAATGTGAATGTTCCCAAATGTAGTTTACTATTGGCTTTCATATGATTTTGCTATGTCTTTTTTTATACAGCTTTCCTTTTGCTGTCAAGATTATTTTATCCATATTTCAAACTAGCATGGCAGCAAAGTGGGGTTGTGTTTACTCTGTGTTAAATATCTGTATTTAAATGGTAGCAGAATCTGAAAGCTTTTTTAAAATCCATACACTTAGTAGTTCTAGCAGTACAATATTTAAAGCAAAACCAGACATTACTACAGTGATGGATTCTGAAAATGTAAGTCTTAATCTGTAAATCCAAAGTGGTGAAATGAAGTGAAAGTTTCATTTCCTTCTCCCCATCCCAAGCTCTTGAATCCAGCAGTTCCCACAGAAGCCTCTTAAACACATTCCCACTCATTCAGTGGGTGCTGAACACTTCAGAAAATCAGGTCAGTTCCTTAGGTTTCCAAATACAGATTTAGGATCCTAAATATAAGCATGTTATTCAAAAAGAAATTGGCTTCTCTTTATATAGATTGTGAAGCTACAATCAGATCCACTTGACATTCTATTTCCAGCTCTTATGGAGGTCAACAACAATTGTATTTAGTTCCTGCTTTATGTATAAATTTGTCCTTCCTTGCAGGTGAGTAGGTGTGATTCTGTAAGTCAGTCCCTCTGGTTACTTGCCTTTCCTTACTAATATAACAGGCTATTTTTCTTCAGTCTCAGCAATCTGGGAAGAGTACTTGCATATCCTCAGCTCTGCTTATGTGCAGAAAGCTGTACCTTCCTTCCAGATCAGACCTTATCAACATCCTTTCTCCAGATTCATTCTTTCTGGGATGTCCTATGAGGGATGCATTTCTTAGCCTTCCTTTCATGTTACCTTCACTGAACCTGAAGTTTAACAGCAGTGTTGGCAGCCCCTTTCCACCACTTTGAAAGCAGCTCTCTGCTTTGTCTCTATCCCAGCTCCAGCCCTAGGCATCCAACTGAGCTGATGTTGAGCCCAGGAACTCCTGAGATGGTCTGGAGGAAAAACTTCTCCAGAGATAATGTTTTTGGCATGCTACCTGCTATGTGGTCAGCCCCTTTGCAGCTCCGCACCTACTGCAGCCCTTGGCTTTGTCTCAGATTCATATCTGAGAAGAAAATTGCAAATCCCATAAAGTGTGATATACCTCCAGCAGTTTATTTTAATTCTTGAAGTAACTCTATTTACTCTTGGGCGAGATCCCCAGGGAGAGCTTTGTCCTAAATAGACGAAGTGACTGTGAACAGCACAGTAGGCTCTGAAGGAACATGTAGAGAATACATAGTTAATAGTTAATCTCTAGCCCTTACTAATAAAGTAGTGTTTTCTCCTGAGTTGCTTCCACATCATTGAATTTTTCTTTTATGTAGGAGGGCTAAAACAGACTAATAAGAATGCCTGTCTCTTCTGTTACTGCCTTTTATCTTAAAGCCTATATCTGCAAGAATTCTTTTGCCATAATTCAAAGCATCTCTAAACCTACTCTGGTTTATTGCAACTGAGAATCCTACCCTGATAAATATAAAAACTGTATACGACACACACATATATGTGTGTGTGTATGTGTGTGTGTGTGTATATATATAAATATAAAATACATATATAACTGAGTGTTCTCACCTCTGGAGTCAAATGGAGTGGAACATGGCAAGTTATTAGCCACTGTAATTAAGGACTGAAAATTGTTAAGTATGCTCCACATCTGAACAAACCTGCTGGAAGAGCTGAAGTGAGCATGTTATGGTTACAGTTACCTTAGAGGAATCTGGCCTGAGCGCAGACACTGCTCTGAGCCTTTGACAGTATACAAGTCGGATAGCTGGGTGCAAACGGCCATCTGGGAATTCAGTTGGCAAAAAGGAGTAATGTTCTGGCACAGAGCATTGGAGCTGTTTACTGCACTAGCTGTCCTACGGCTTTTCTGTGTAGAGGGGACCGAGAGTGCATGCAGTGATAATCCTCTGTCAGGATAGAGAGCGTGCTGTAGATCTCACTTTGTGTTGCAGAAGCTTCTCCTGAGAACGATCAGCCATCAAAACCAGAGGCACACACAGGCTCCTCTGTGGCTGTAGCAGGACCAATACAGCTGCACTGAACAAGCTACCACAAGGCCTCTATCAATGGCAAATGAGAGTTTCCTCCCTCAGCAGTTCCAAAACAGAGCACCTTTTAGAGAGGGAGCTCTAAGCTGAATGAATTGGAGCTCAAAGCTGGGCATGAAGTTGAGTCTCAGGAAGACAGAGCGTACTGGCAAAGCAGTGCAGTGAAATCTATCACTGTGCCAAATTTCTGATAATTAAAATTTCATTGTAATGTACCACTGATTTAATATCTTAATCTTCCAAATAGGAAATTTCTCAAAAAAAATTGAATTTCTCTCCTTGCTGTCTGTTGCGTAAGTGGGGTCTGGAAGATTTTAAACAAAATTAATCATTTTCAAATTGCTGAACCCACTGAGTGCAAGTCAGCAGCTTCCCTTTAACTGTTTTATAGAGACATATGCCTCTTGGGATCACTTAGCAAGGAAATACTTTTTTTTTTTTTAAGTTTGCTCAAGGCTGATTTATCCCAAGCATTGAATCTATCCAGCTGCAACTGCAAAAAGAACTGATTTCCTGACTCCCAACTCACAGTACTTTAACCAATGCATGTAGAGAAGAGTGGATCAGTGTTAACCAAAAATTAGGGGTCCATTTCTTCAATTATGCTTACGTGCTCATCTTTGTTCTTTTCATAAGACAACTTCTAGCTTTCCATTACTGAGAGGAAAAGGACTGGAATCAATGAGTCAGATCCTTAGTCACTATAAGTTGCCATAGCTTCCTAGTTTTTCTCTTTGAATTTTCAGCTGGCTGTACTATATCAACCTCAGCCCAAGATATCCTAACTGTCAGGTACAGAAGTGATTTGTGAAGCTTTCAGCTCGTATCTCAATCCCTATTTGCTCCATTCCAGCAATGGCAAGTGAGGCTTGGTTTCTAAGGGGAATGTTGATGTTTTACTTCAGTTAGCTTAAAAACAAAGCTGGTTTCTTGAGGTGGGGGAATCTGCAACATAAAGGAGAAATTACAACATTTGTCATGCCTTTTCTTGAAAAGAGAATTTGTTGACTCTCACTATTCAGAGAAATAATAATAGTATTTTTAGTAGGGAGAATATGGATTAGCAGTCCTAGAAGTAGGGATCTGCTGTTGCTTAGGACTGTCAGTTGAGAGTTAGCTGACTATTTCTTTTCATTTCCTGCTCCACAGTCCTATCCTGAGGCATAGACTGGGAGAGAGGAAGAAAGGTTTGTCTGCCTACATCTGAGCCCTGGAGATGGCCCTAGGAAGTGGAAGGCAGAGCTCAACAGGGACCCTTCACTTCCTGCGCCCCTGTGCACAAAGTGCAGCTGGCAGGAGCTCTGTTGTGGCAGCGGTGGAGGGTTTGTGTCTGTCCTTCCAGATTAGGTGGCAACACTCAGGAATTCTCCATTAAAATAGATTTCAGTTAATTAAATTTGTATGTCTGGGAAAATCTGATTTTAATTCCTCTTCATATTACTCCAGAAAACTTCAATACCATTGAAATATTTTAATCTTCTCTCAGTGAAACAGCAATTGAAGTATAGCACTTCTGAGCTGTTCAAAATGATTTAGACTTTATATGGTAGAAGTTCAGTGCTTGGTGGGAATTGTACTGGCATGTCCTTTGACTCTGGCTTTTACAGTCTACTTGGAGAGCTCACATTATCTGTCACAATACACAACAGTCTCTCTTTAACCAAGCTCTTCCATGAGTTGGAGTAATCCATATTAGTGCACACTCTCCCCTCTCATTTTGGGGCAGAGAAATTTCTGTGTTCCAGCTTCACCAAGCCCTTCCTCTTTGGATTCTGGGGGAGGAGGGCATGCTTCAAATCCTCCCCAGATTTCTTTGTGTGTCTTCATTTAGACCTAAAGCACTAGACTAATGAATACATCTACTTGCCTTCCTTTCTCAGGGTGAGAGTAGAAATGACCCAAGTGACAAAATTACCATTTTGGTCATGGTTTGCCTTATGTTTCACTGCGTTCATTTTGCCATAGTAGCCCTGGAGAGCAGATGGAGAACTTAATGCTGATAAAAAAGGGAGAGCAAAGAGG
>NW_010185504.1:0-9215 GCF_000695765.1 Mesitornis unicolor | reverse complement strand
CAGGAATGTTTTGCTGCCAGAGGTATTTTCCTTTCTCTGGCTTTTTATTCAGTGCTGTATGATCATGTCCTTTGTACTGGCACAGGTGGTGGTGCAAAGGGACTGGTCATGGCACCACACAAACTACAGCTGTTAGTATGTGGCAAGCAGGTTTGTGGTCATGTGTTATGACACAGCCAACAACCAGCCTGCAAATAGTTGGATGTTGAGATTCTGCACAGCTCTTCTTCAGAAAAGACAGCACTGCAAACTTCAGAGAACTGGGTAATAAGTGAGCAAGTTTTATTAAAAAGATCTGTAGAATTATTTCTGTAGTATTTTAATGTTACTTTTAATTTGTGGTTACCCATCACTTACACTGCTTTTTCCACTTTTCTCTTTGCTCTGTTTGGCTCTGTTTGTGTTCCCAGCTTGAACTACACTGTGGGTATTGCACCAGGCATTGAAAATGAATTTGACCCACTCAGCTGGCATCAAGAAAATTCAGTTAAAACCCAGCATTAAACTTAACAGCATGCAATATATCCCACAGCTTCCCAGGAAAGGGCGACTCCTAAAATCCTCATAAATAGCTGCATTTTATTGAGTTAGAAGCTCCATTAATGTCCTCCAAATCTAGCAGTTTCAGCATTCTTACATTGCTAACAATACAGGAGCTGAGCTGCAGAAATGTCACTGTAAATTCGGGACTTACACCATTTCATGGGAAGAGAGAATGTATCTATTTCCCCTATAAAAGTCAGCCTTTTTTTCCTTGGATAAGTGTATAATCTCTTCTCGCCTTACTGTTCTTTCTTTTGCCTCTGTCCTTGGTTTGGTACATGGTGAACTTCTGCAACTTGCATGGATCAAGGTGGGCCCCCAATCTGACTGCAAAAGCAAAGCTGCTTCTTGATTGTAACCACAGGATTTTAGTCAAAGGCAAATCTTGACAGGACTTGGCCTGTTTGGTATAAACATCTTGTAAATATGGTAAAATTTCCACTCCAGAACAAGAGCTTTTTTTGAACTTTTAGACCACAGGTTTGTAATTCCTATGAGGGCACCTCATTACTGGAGAAACTGAGAACTGGAGATATTCCTACCTAGACCTTAAAGGTAAAAATTGCACCATGACTTAGAAATTATCTGATCTGGAGAGCAGAATGAGAATAGCTCTTGGATATTTCTCCTATCCCGAAGGAAGATTAAAGCCAA
Source organism: Mesitornis unicolor (assembly GCF_000695765.1). NCBI lineage: Eukaryota > Metazoa > Chordata > Aves > Mesitornithiformes > Mesitornithidae > Mesitornis > Mesitornis unicolor. The sequence goes on along the minus strand of NW_010185504.1, from coordinate 8,018 downwards.
GTGTTGTTGACAAACCAGTGATTTTTACCAGCTTCTCTATTTGAAAGAGAGATTCTTCCTCTAATCTCAACTCTGCCATTGAGTTTCAACGAAGTTGTATACTCCCTTTATTAAAATTGGTGCAATATCCCTTATTAGTCTCACAGGCTCTAATAACTTAAATATTTGAAAAGAAAATTAAGAATTTCAGTTGAATATTTTTACATAGATTTGAGATTTATCAGCTTGTGTTCATACAACCAATACTTCTCTCTGTGTGTCTCCTTCCCCTGCTCTTTCCAGCATTTCTAAAGGACAGGAAAGTCACAGTGAAAGTATCTAAATGAAAAGAATAGCTTACGTAAGGCCCAGACAAAGAAATTAACAAAAGAAATTAATGAATTGCATGTCCTGATCTTTCTTCCCTTCAGTCTGTCTCTAACCCAAGCTAGCCTCTCCTCTGTCAACTCCATCTAGATCTGTTTGAAAGCTACATTATGTTCTCCTCCTTTGTAGTGTTTGATCTATGGATTCCTTTTTCATGTTAAAACTGCTCCTAATTTCAGCTTCAAGTTTGTGATGTTATTAATGACAAGTACTCTCTGTGGGGTACATCTGTAAGAATTGTCTTTCAAAGGATCTTTTCACTTGTATCAGAAACTGTCTTTGACATCTTAATTTCTATTATTTTTTTTAAAGAATTTTTTTTTCTATTGGAGAATGGCTCTGAATGTTAGATTAAGGAGGAGCTGCTTGAAGGACAAAGTAAACCACTTTTTCCTTCACATTAGTTAAAGATCAATCATCAAAAGCTCTTCTCCATTACAAGTCTGCATCATAAGAAAGCAAATTAGGATAGTAAGAGTAATTGTATTAGATTATTTGAAGTTATGATATTCCATAGCAACTTCACAATCAGTCTAGTCACAGTAGCACTGATCTGTCAGGAATGACTAGCTCTAATTCAACAGGGATCCACTCAGAGAGAAGCAATGATGTTAAGAACAGCACAAAACATACCCAGCTTTTTAAAGCTGGTATCTTTTCTTAGTGCAGGGCACTGAGGAAGCAATTGTTTTTCAAGATCGATGGCATTTGTGGAGGAAAAGTAGCTATTGACTGTTTGATCATGTTAATTCGAAGCTCATTTATTACCATACAAATGGGGGAAGAATGTTCTCTATGCTAGAACACAATTCTTTGCAAACAGCCCTGAGCCTGGGCAGCTGCATCTCCCTGAGCCGAGCTAAGAGAGAAATTGATCCTTAGAGGCTCATGTTTTCCACAAAGCCATACCCTGCCCATGTTCCCCCACTGCATCCTAGTTGTATAAATCTAAAAAAAACCTCAACCACACAACAACAACAAAACACCAAAACTTTCAGATTTCCAAAAGGCTGAAGCTGTGTACATTGACAAGACAGAGTGCATCTCCAGAATAGCAAACTATCCAGCCAAAGCTACCTTTTCACTACATGTACCTGCAGAAGAGCTACCTGCTGCTTTCTCTGACCATGAACTACAAACATTTATGCGAGCCTATTTGTACTGTCCTTTTTGCTATGTTTGTATGTAGGGCAATACCGACACTTGTCCTTGTCCTCAGATGTGAATGTCAAGATGAGGTAGGCAGGGAGGAACTTCTCTGTCGCTCACGTGTTTGTGCCAACATATTGGACTGGTTCATGATTTTCTGATTTTAATGAGACTGGAACACAGCCCAGACTGTCATTGCAGTGAATTCAGGTGATTTTTTTCTTTTCTGCACATATATTACTTTTTGTAACCCAGGGAAGTAGTTTCAATCACATCCAGTCATGCGACAGAATGATTTTATGTGATTGATTTTTTTTCTGAATTAGAGATGGGTGTGGAGACACCAAGTCTGATCTGTTGCTCTTTCAATTTAGATCTTTAAGAAAGGAGATTTGCACCTGCCTTTCATATGTGTCTGAAGCTAAGCCTTCATATTTCAATGCTGCTCAATTTCAGTTCAAAACTGGAACTGAGCTTTCTGACAAACTCTTCTCCAGCAATACCTTCCTGAGGAGGCATAACAGATCTTCAGCTATTCCTAAGAGCACTGGACAGGATACTGTCTTAGTATAAAACAAAAGAGTTCCTATCAGTTTTAGGATCCTTAAAGAACCACTAGCAAAAGCAGTGCAGAGCATTTTTTCCCTTTCAGTGCCAATGTGAACTTCCACTGTTCTATCTCGGGCTCCTGCTGTTTCCCATTCAGGTTGCATCCTATGAGCAGCATTTGGAACACAGAGCAAAACCAAGTAATGACCTGGCAGCAGTGGATTCAGACGAGGTAGAAATACTGGGGCATAAGCTAACAGCCTTGTGTTGGCTCATATAATGTTGAACTTCAGTGGGTTAGTCAAATGTAGGAGAGTGAGGAGGGAAAGCTTATTTTCTTCCTAATTAAAAAGAAATGCATTGCAAACTCTGAAAGCATAACGCTAGGGAAAAAAAAAGAAGAAAATATTTCTTGAATAATGGTTTTGTTTGATTACATTTGCAGGGTTTTGAAATCAAATTTCAAGACACTTTGTTGTTTCTAGTTTTATCAAGGTATTCTTAGCTGTAGTGGAGCTTGTAATGAGCAGTTATCAGATAATCCTTTGCTCCTACTGAGAACTTTCTTCATGAGTGATAACCAACTATTTCTCACCATGAAAAGTCAGGGGTTGGGGGGTTTTGTTTTGAGGGTTTTTTCTCGGGGGGAGGGGGGCTTGGTGATTTTTGTTTGTTTGTGGTTGTTTGGTTTGGGGTCTTTTTAAGCATTCACTGCATCATGTTTTTTACCAGCAGACCTTTTTTAGGTAGCTTCAGCAAACAAAAAAGGTGCAGAGTTCTTCCAGAAAATAACTGTCATTAACGCACACTTCCAGCAGAGCTCTCATGATGCTTAGTTTAAAGACTACCCTTGATTTTGGCAAGCTTCATATCAACTCCTGAAAGCATTTAAATCAGACCAACTACTCTGTGAAACCACAAGCCTGGTAATCTTGCTTCTGCTTGCCTTTTTTTTTCTTTTTTCCCCTCCCTCCCTTAAAAGTACATAGGGTTTTCACTCTTTATCTGGGGGTGGGGAGTGAACAGAGCACACCTTTCTTATGGTGGTGTTGCTCATAGCACTCTGTAGATGCTGCCTCCTTGCACTAAGCTGTGGATGACAGGTTAGTTTCAGCCCTGTTTCAATGGACCTTGCCATCGATGAAATTCAGAGAAAATTTCCAATATTTAAAGTACTTAAAAGCCTTAACTGCTGTAATAATGGGGAGGTTACAGGGATTAGTTATCTGCTTTGTAGCAAGGAAATCAAAGAACAGAAATGAAAATGTCCTGCGTTTCTGATTTGGATCACTTCTAAGTCATTTGTTTAAGAGAACCGAAGATGGTCACAGTCGGGATTACAGCTGCTGCCTACCTACCAACAGCTCATGCAAAACTGCATTTGCCAAAACCTGAGGGGTTTTTGGGGAGTTTTGGGTTTGTTTTTTTTACACTGTTACCAGTTATTTTTTGTAAAAGCATATAAGAGAGTACATAATTAATCTTTAGACTTGGAATACAATCTCTGAGTTCTTGGCTGAGCAGGACACCATATGCTTGTCCTGCTCATTCTCTTGAAATTAGAAGGAAGGCTGTATATACTCTCACAGCTGACCAGTGACCGCCATTAAGATTAACAGAAGATTTGTGTTAGTCTGGCTCCACTGATGTTTGATAAATTGAGACTTTCTACCTTTTTAACCTATCCAAGCCTTTTGCAAACCTTGTGTCCTTAGTGTGTTGATTGGTTGTGAAGTCTCCTTCTCTGCAGACATTCAAAACCCACCTGGACGTGTTCCTGTGTGACCTGGTCTGGGTGATCCTGGTCTGGCAGGGGGGTTGGACTGGATGAGCTTCAGAGGTTCCTTCCAACCCCTGCCATTCTGTGATTCTTTGATAATAACTGACCAATCTGGGTAGCCTGTTCAGTGCTCTGTCACCCTCACAGTAAAGCTGGTTTTCCTTATGTTTACGTTGAACCTCCTGTGTTCCAGTTTGTGACCATTGCCCTTTGTCCTGTCACTGAGCACAGCTGAGAAGAGTCTGGTGCCACCCTCCTCGCACCCACTTAGATATTTATAAGCATTAATGAGATTCCCACTCAGTCTCTTCTCCTGTTATCCTCATTTCCACTAGCTAATCCACTAGTATTCCACTAGTATTTTACACTTAGTAGCAACACAAACTATGTTAGTTTTCCGATTTTGTGTTTTGTACTGAAATTCAAAAATAGATTTCTATTTTAATATCTATTTAGAAACACCATCTTTGGACCTGGTTTTCTCATTCTTTCATAGAATTCCTTTAGCAGTAAATGGGAATTTAATGAGGAGACTGTTTATTGGATCTAGCTACTAGGTAACCAGGTCTACCTGGTAAGCAGAGCTGCAGGTAGACTTGCACAGTTAGTTTTTTATTTTAGGGGCAAGTCAATAATATTTCTTCATCATGTTTTACATGGGGTATTTGATTGGCTGAAATTCTCAGTAGTGCCAGTCTCAATTTTCCTTTTGCAAAGGACAATGAAATGAGATCTGCTGTGTCTAGATATCTCCTTGTGGGAAAGAAAGAAATATTTTGGTATGTGTTTTTTTGTATTCAAGGACTTCAGAAGAAATCGGTATATTTGTTTCTTATTGCTTCAATTTTTCTATAACTTTCTCCCTTTTATAAATTGGGAATACAAAATGTCTGTAAAATTTTACTGGAAAGGAAACACAGAATAGAGGATACAAATGTTATAATGTATTAAGACATGAGAAACAGGCATTATTGCCTGTTTTATTAAGTTTTTAAAGTTAGATAATTTTATATATATATACTTTTTTAAAAGTTTCTTTTCTGCCAGGTTCTAAGCTCTCTGGTTCTAATCATCTCTTCTGCCTAACTTCTTATGACTATCAATAGAACCATTTACTCTGGAAGGACTTTTTAGGCAATTAAGTTGAGCATGTGTTTAAAGGCGTTAGTTTAAGATAAAAATGGTCAGCAGCTGCTAGAAACAAGTACTTAAGCCTTTATTCAGATGCATAATTAATCTTCAGACTTGATGAGGAGGGAAATATTAATTGGGTTATTTTCTGCCAGGTCTTAAGTGGCTTAATTTTGTCTAAATCAAAGTAATTAAAAGATACTAAAAATGTAACGTTTATGCAGTAGAAAACGGCATGTAGGCAATTCTGGTCTGCCAAGTGAATGGATTTCAAGGAGGAAGTGCATTCTTTGAAAGTCAAGAAAATATTACTGATAGGATGTTTCTCCTAATCTTTTTGGAATTGAGTGGGGTTTTTCTTACCTTCTGAATGGCAGGTTTTTCAAGTTTCCTACCAGATGCTGCCGCTAATTTTAGAGTCCTGACTGGGTTCAAAGTAGGTCTTGGTGCTGATGCTAGATCAGGCTGCAAGGACTTCTTGCAATTTGAGTCTGATGGAAATTAAAAACCTGCCAGCTGTATTTTGTGTATTAGGGCTCAGCATAAATAAGCATAAATCTTTTAGATTCTTCAATAAAAACAGGTATGCTTCCTTGCAGCTTTAAATGTGGAACCTAGATGCAAAATTATATTGGTTATGGATTTGAATTTGGAAATAAATATTAAGCTTCTTTAAAAGTTAAATTATTTGGACTTGAGGTTCTTCTCTTACTTTTTCCTTTTTTTTTTTTTTTGTTAAAGTGATGAAGTAAAATTACCTCATAAAGAAAAGATGATTGCTTGGGCAAATCCAGTTAATGCACAGTTAATGTAACATTAGAATTAATGTAATATTGTGGATTTGAAGTGGTTTAATTGACTTGCAAACCATACTCCTCACCTCATCCCTCCTCTGAGGGTATCTAGAAAATGTTGGGCTATCCTTAAATCAGATTTTCTTCTTCTGTATCAGCCTTGTGTCTAAGTCCTTAATGCTACAGCAAAAAGGATGACTTTGGTTGTGCTTGGGAAATAATTGACTAAAGATATGGAGTAATGATGGTGTCTTAAAACATGTATCATGTTTAAATAGCACTTGTATGACTCCAAAGGGAAAGAATGGAGTTGTAGAGCCATTCAAAGTCTATCTAGGGTTTATGATATCCTATGCACAGTTTAAAAAGATTTACATCTAATGGTTTGGCAAAGTAGGAGTGTTCTTCAAATAAGACTTTGTGGAGTGAGGGTTGGCTTTCTCCCAAAACCAGTGGAGTGAAACAAAGCTTACTTTTTAGATTTTATAGTTGGTTACAAGGAATAATCATGCAACAACATTATTGCATTTCAGTGAATTTTATGGTGTTAAAATATACTGAAATAATCTCATAAGCACAGCCAAGAGTACTGATATTCCTGTGCCTGAGAATAAGCAGGTAAGTGGTGTTTGCCATACTGCTGTGCTAGAGGTGAGAATGAAGTCTGAGTTTTGCCCATCACTGACTCTTTAATAGGGAGAAGGATCCCATCCCAGGCTTTTGCCCTTTAACTGAACATATGGTGACTGAGGAGAAAAGCCACATCTTTGAGAAGCTACAGAAAAACTTAGTTGTAAGAGAGAAGAATTAGAGGAAACTGGTTGGGTTCCTGTGAGATTGGCAAGGCAGGTGAGCATAATTGGGCCAACCCAGCTGTGGAGTGCAGATGGGTGAGTATGGCAGGGAAGACAGATGCCCCTCAACTAGGTGAGGTGCACTCCTACCAGAGGTGGGCTAAAAGAATTCTGAGGTTTGATTGTCAGTGAGGGTGGGGGACAGGGTGATGGCTTAAAGTGGTCTCAGCTCTTGGGTGGGTGAAGGCAGATGCCAAGTACCCAGCATTTGGACCCCAGTACTATGGGTCTAAAACTGGGCAGACTGAGAACGGCAAAACTTGAAGGCTGTTTCCAAAGAGCTGAGGGTTAATTCAACATAATTAAAACAGTTTTCAAAATGAGAGAGATGCGTTATGTCTACTCTTTCTGGGCCCTGGTCCAGCAAAGCAAGAAGTACATGTTTAATTCTGAAGAGTGAATAGCTTTGATGCCCAGTTCATAGGGGTTTAAGTTATTTGAGCTCTTTTCAAGATTGGGGTCGTTTTCTTTTCCCTCTCTCACTAATTAGTGCAACTGCTTAGCAAAGATACTTCCCATGACTTAGTGATAAGTCGCCACTTTATATTTCCCTTTTAACATTTCCAAACTGATTTCTTTTCAAAGATCACTACCAATTAGCACTAATCTTCCTGTGGACATTGGCAGACTTTCAATACTTTCTGATGCTTATGGCCTACATTGAATTCAAGTTAGTTTTAGAACTGCAAGACAAGGGACACAGGGTTGGGATTTTTTTTGTAACATCAGTTATATATCTTTAATAATGATTCTTTGGTACTGAAGACATTTCATAGGGTCAGAGAGCTCCAGTTATTTCATTAGAATGAAATGGAGAGTACAGATAAGTCATTAAGTAGCCTGTAAATCCTCACTCTTGCGTGCAGACTTTTTTTTCCATAGTGATTTATACTAAGCTTAGAATAATCTCTTTAGAATTTTAAGTACAGTAAACAAAACCAAATTTCATGTTACAGTAGAGCTTTCAGATTGAACTCAGTGGAATTATGGTAGGGCTAATTCTGACCAGTTCTGTTATGGATGCTCTGGAAATAAGATATAAGAAGGGAAGGAGCAAGGGAGGTCAGTGGTTTGGTTTTGATCTCTTGGGACTCCCTGTAAATCAGTAGAGAAATAATCTAAAATGAATACAGTGACTATGGTAATAGTAGTGTGAGAACATACTCAGATCCATTAACTCCTAATTCGAGTCACTGTGGAAGGGCCAAGGCTGTAGTGTTTGCTTGAAACACTGTGAAATGCATTGTTGCATTCTCATTTGTGGTTCATACCCAGCTGGTATGACCAGCACCATCAGTACCCACTCCTCCATACTTGTCTGCCTATGTGGCTTTCCACCTGCTTTAAGTATTCACATGGTCCGTGCGATACCGCAGAGTGGCAATTCTAAAATAA
>NW_010185503.1:15050-19996 GCF_000695765.1 Mesitornis unicolor | reverse complement strand
CGGCAGGGAATAACCGTTGGGCCGCCTCTTTCACTGCGTGACCTGTCCTCTGCCCCCGGCCTGTGGGAGGAAAAGGGCCCAGCGGGCTCTACGGGGCGGCCGTGCCAAAGACTGGAGGGAAGCGAGTGGGCAAACCCCGGGCGGCTCCTAACACTCCCCTCCCTATGGAGCCAAACCGCCTCGGCCCCGGGGCAGGACCCCTGTGCTTCTGCAGGCGACCTCCAGATCCCTCCTCCTGGCCCACTCTGCATGATTTTGTTCTAGCAGCCGACCTCTCACACTCCAAAGACGAGATGGTTATTTTTCTTACCTTTGCTTTAAAAAAAAAAGTGGATAAAGTCTTATCTAGTGTAAGTCTTCACAAGATAACATTTCTGGTTCAAAAGTCGTAACAAGGCAACATATGCTACTGTTTGCTTCCTGACAGGATCATGTTATGGCAACTTAAATATCATACTTATAAACTATTGAAGTACTGACGAAATCGTTAATAAATTTTAATAACTTAGGTCAGCTGTACTGGCTTACACCAGAAATTGTCTGGGCCAGGATTATAATAAAGCCACACTTCCACTCTTTGCACCCTTTTTTTGGATCTGTGGCTTCATTTCTACAGCCAGAGGTACCATTATTTTTACTAGCCCTCAGTTTTTTGTCTGTCATTTTTCCCTGTTACTTTCTGAAATCATACACTCTTGGCAGCCAGCCTGTCCGCAGGCAGCATGCTCCATAATTCAACTACCTATTGTGCAATGAAATACTGCTGTTTTCAGTCTGTCCCTTGGTAAGCTCATGTGATGCCAGCCAGACCTTGTGTTATGAAAGACCATGAATAAGCATTGCCTGGTCACTTTCTCCGGGCCTCTCATGATCTTATTGACTTCTATCATGGCCTCTTCAGTCCAGGCTAAAAAGAATCCTAGTTGTTTATTCCTAGTACAAAACATCTTTCAACTCTTCAATTGTCCATACTCTACCTTTTCCAATTCTGTTCTATTTATCTTTGAGTGGAAGAAAGGAAACAGAACAGAGTATTACCCAGTGTTCTCATGGAGTTTTCCATTTTGTTCTCTATGCTTTTTGTATTAATTCTTATCATCCCAGAGCCTCTAAATACCTCTACTGGTTTCTATCAAATAACAAAATCTACACCTGGTTCAAGCAGGCCCAATTTAATGAAAAACTGTATGAGTGAAATCAGGTACAGTCAGATAGGATTATTCATATGCTGAAACAATTTGGTAGTTGCCAAAACTTCAGCTTTGCTCTCTACAATTTACACAATGAAGTTGTGTCCAAACTTGCACAAGCATTGTTAGAAACACAAACTTCAGGTGTTTGTGTTATTTGCTTTTCGGGTAGAGCAAAGTAGAATAAAATTAATTAAAGGGAACATTGTATATGAATCTCTGGTCATTCTCGAGATGCTGTTTTTAACAAGTTCCTAAATGTTGACAGACAGAAATGTGATTTTTACCTTGATAGTGACACAACAACAAAAAAGCAAGTGGGACATGTTTTTGATAATGTCCTTGTAGTGCTCTCATTAAATGGAAGTTAATTCTTCTGTCATTCCAAATTGTAGTAAATTACAGTGCTAAATCAATAACGCACACAGGCTTGACCTTAAAACATTCAATTAGGCAACTAGCGAATCATCCTGTGTCCTCTATTCAGACAGCATCTTTTGTAGTACCGATAGCTAATTAACTTTCCTCTTTCGCAGTGCCTAGCAACTTCACGGATTTGTTTTAGAACTGTGAATGTTTCCGTACATTAAATGATGAGGAGAACACTCTGATCTTATTTTTTCTCTTAAGCCTAATGTTCAAAATATTACAGCCATCTATAAGTAAACTAGGCTACAAAATGTCAAACAAAGTTGTCAAATATTTGCTTGGGCTTTACCAATTAAATAATGTAACACTGTGTTCCATTTAAAAATTGGTGAAAAATTAGACTGGACATATTTAAGTACTTTAAGAAAATATAATATATGGCAATGTTTATGACAATTGATTTTCAGGAGCTATTCTTTTGTGTAGGTTTTGCACTCAAATTTTTCAAATTATGTTAAGTTAAATATTGTTTCCATCCTCTCTTCTCAGTCATAGAATCATGAATTTAGATAAGCATTAACAGAAAGGCATAATACATTTGCATGTTTCTGGACAAATACACATATTGGAGTCCTTTCTAAATAAGCAATATGGAAACAGGAACTAACCACAGATTTAATAAATTATCTTCTTAGTCATATTTTCAGACAGTCCTCTAATACAGCCACCATTTGTTTCATGGTTTTCTAGATACATTTTGTTCCACACCACACAGGCCAAATACATTTCTGTAAAAATTGAGAGTGGGAAAAAACCCAAACCCCTGAAGTAAGAGGTAATTTCTGAAAATACCAGCCCTTTATCTTACACTTTAAGAACCATTAGGACTTTTGTTCCTTTATTTCTTGTTTTAGAAGAGGAGGGCTGCAAAAGATTGCTCTTCAGTACCTATTTTAATGTTCTTGGTGCACGTTGGTTTCCTGCAGGAAGCACCCGGGCTCAGCAGTGTAATACATACTTTTTTGCACACAAACCCTGTAAATGGCTATGGGCTTGATTGTGCTTCCAGAGAAGTTTTCAGAAGTTCTGCCTTTGCTTTCTCTGAAGGCCTTACACGTGTCTTAACCACTGACTATCATACGCACACAGGACGACAAATGGGCAGAGGTGATACGGTATTAGGGATGTTGTAAAAGGAGATAATGACTTGGTGCTTTTCTATCTGCTTTGCAGTTGGTGAGGCTCTGTGCATCACAGATGGATCCACAAACAGTTCCGTTGATTGCTGTATTCATCTGCAGCCCTTGAACAGGGATACCTTTTGTATTAACATATGCACATATACATACACACACACAGTCACTGACACTGCGTTCACCAGACCCATCCTTACCTGCATAGTGCTGTGTGTACCTCTACACCCAATTCTTTCGGTAAAGAACAGGAACTGCATTACTGGGAGAAAGTTTTCATAAGTTTCAACTATTTTTTATAGGCATAATGCACTTGATGTCAGATGAAGGAAAAGGGATGTTTTTATTTGCAAGTTACTGTATTAAAGATGGGCATGTGACTTATCTCAGCCCTCTTAGTGTTTCCTCTATTCATATGACTTAGCGTTTAGGTTACTCAGGAGAAAGAACTCAAAATTTCCAAATTGGCTTTGTTTCAGTGTATAATTAGATAATGGTGAAGTAAGACAACGTGACTGTAATATACATTACATGGTTAATCTTGGCTTTCAGCTAATTTCTAAAACGGCTGCCCTCTCCTATCCTTGAATGCTGTCTCTTCTACCTAGAGGCATTAAGGTTGATTTCAAATTACAGTAGTCACAGATTTAATTTATAAAATGCATCACATTTTTTTTTACATAAAATATACGAGGACATGTATAAGAAATAGCTTTGCACTGTTTTTTTGTTTTGGGGCTTTTTTTCTTTAAATAAGGGAAAATTAGCCTCTTTTTACCCTCTGAATTGACCTGCACTCTATGTTAGGTAGCCACAGAACTATAAACTAAGCATATTGTTCAGTGTAGAGGCTCCTTTGAAAGATTCTAACTGGGAAAAGATATTGAATGTTAGACAAATATATTGTCAATGTTTGTAGTCCTGTATCTGACAAAAACACCGGGAAGATGAGGGCAGAAACAATTCCTTTCTCTTTACATTCATTATACATGACTTGTGGGTTTTTTTTTAATCTTTCAAAAACATCATCCTTTACAAGGCAAAAGTTTATGAATTCTGAAACATTAATCTGTTTCACATTGGTATTACCATTGCTTTTTGGGAAAAGGAGAAGATTAAACTGCTATAGTTCTTCAGATGGATTAATGAAGGGGGCTGTATTTGTCATAATGATCAAACAACAGAGAAATGCACTAACGTCCCATGGGTGCAGCTTGTCTCCTGTGGCCTGCAAGATTCAGTGTGATAGACAAAAGAGCCTGAGGATTTACAGAGCATGTTTTTCTATTTTGGAGTGCAGGAGAAAACTGTGTAACTGTATAAGTGTGTTAAAATTATAATAGCATCCAAATACTGTGGGTGCTTGTTAGACACTTAAAAGTGTTTCCTCTCCCAGTTAGTTTACAGTCTTAAAGAAGAGTGGGAACATGGAAGAGAGAGGACACAAAAAAGCTGCGAGCCTCATTGTCCTTATCCCAGTTGGATGCCTCCAGCTGTTCAGTAACAACATCAAGCAATTTTCAGTGCTTCTCCCAACAAAATTTGTGCCATCCTGGTTCAGTTGTTCTGTCAGCTGCTGTGTGTGTCCCTTCCACACGATGGTGCTGGCAGTGCATTTGGGGTGGTGTGCTGCCTGGTCTGTACTGCAGGCAGGCTGTACAAATTTCCTTCTTTGCCATGGAACTGAACCTTTTCTATGCTGCTGTTCTTATCCTTATTCCAGATATTGAGAAGAAGGAGACGAAATGAAACAAGAGTAGCCTTCTGTACAATATTGCCTCCAGCTGTGTGCTTGCTACCTGTAATTATGAACTGGAAATAGGAAATGCTTTGTGCAGCTGAGCAATGTTTTACATTTAAGGACATTGGGACAAATATTTATAACTGGAGAATTTTCACCTGTGCTCTTCCCACTGCAGCTCAGGTCCTCAGCTTTCTGTAAGGGAAACCCCTATCCTAATTTAACCTTTCATTGTTCTGGATAATCAGTTCCCGTACATAATCACCCTGGAGAGAAGCAGTATTTCCATCTATTACATATCATCAAAATACAGTTTATGATTTAAAATCATAGACCATATCTTTGGCTGCATATGAAAATATCACTATAATGATAAACAACAAACTCATGGACCAAATTTTCACTCATACATGGTGCGTTCCATTGTCTGTTTAAAGTGTATTCATGGTATGT
>NW_010185503.1:0-15019 GCF_000695765.1 Mesitornis unicolor | reverse complement strand
TACAGAAACCTGAAAAAATGTCTGGCAAGACCTCCTCAAAAAGTCTAAAAGCCTCAGCAAAGAAACAGAAAGGTGGAAACAAGAAATCCCCAAAAGGAAAAGGAGAGCAGCCTGGTATGTAAGGTACAGCAGCAATAACACAAGCAGTAATCTCACATGACAGCTGTCTTAATTATTTTGGGCTTATGCATTTAAGTAAACATGAGATAAATTAGAATATGCTATTTTATATAAATAACTAAGACATCTACACTGATTATGGCTTTGTAACCAATATATGGAACATAACAAAGCTGCATTGCAATATTTACGCTTTGCCTTGGTAGTTTAGATTTAGTTTAGATTATATAGTTTGTGGTGTCATAATAACAGCAGTGAATGGGAAATGGAGAGGCTTTATATTAGGTGAGGAGATTCACAAAAGCCAACAGGCCAGGGAGAGTGCATCAGGCAGAGAGAGGTGTCCCCAGAAGCAGATGTTCGGTGCTCAGGATCACACTGTAATGGTACAATAACAGAGCTTGAAAATGTTCCAAAATATCACAATTTGATTTTGCAGTGCATTTTATTGCATTTTTTCTGAGATGTGCTGAGATACTATCTCACTTTTGTCATTATTGTAAAGTGTATAGCTAACAAAGTGTAAGGCTAATGAGCCTTTGCTATATACAAATATTTTTTCCCAGGGATTCATGCACATTCTCAGAACAAGTGGGAATGTGCTTTTGCTTGATTTCTATTTGTTTTGTTTAATGGAAGTTTTTTTCTGCCATGACAGCCACCTTCCTGAAGTTGCTTTCACCTTTTAATCACTTTTTCCCTCCCAGCTGATTAATGGCTGTTGTGCTACACAGGATATTCTGCACATCGGTGCTAACCTCTTCCTGGCCTACCTTGCTGTGAGGTTTGCAGAAGGAAGCCCAGCTCCTGCAGCCCCCTGCCACCCAGAGCAAGCCTGCCCACCTCACCCCTGGCAGAGGGGCTGCTCCTACCTGCACACCGCCCCGTTCTGTGGATGTTAGCGAGCCTTGCCCATTTGTCTCCTCTTCACCATTTGCACGGTAACTGCCCCAGGCAGGTGCTACCAGGTAGCAGTGCAGCTTTCAACCATGGAAACTGCAGTACGCACCACAAGATGATATCTTTCTGATGGCTTCTCTCTTATGCAGACCACCTGCTCAAAACAAAAATTAGTTTTAAATCTCTGTAGATTCAAAATATGCTAACACCTCCTTAAAACACAGGCCTGTTTTAAAAGGCTTCACTCATTTCTTGTGTTACATTTGAACTGAATAGAAATTATTTTTTGTTTCCTCTTCACAGTTTAGTTTTAAATATATAGAGAGATTTTAAATATAACCCTAACAAAGAAAGGCCTATATACTGTAGTTGCTTTGTTAGGAAGAAAAATTATTGATAACATCATGTCCTTCTATTTCAGATAAAAAAGATGAAGTTGATCTTTCTGTGGCTAGTATAGGTAAGTGCTATGATGACTGGGCTTTAAAGTAACAGCTTTGCAATACTCTAAGCATTTTGAAGCTTCAGTGTTACTAATGCCAGGGAATTAAAAGGCAGATTTTTTAATGAATGAAAAAAATTACAAACTACTAACAAATGCAAGCATTACAGTAGTGATTACAGTACCAGTCCAAGTAGCTGGCAGTGCAGCAAGGAATGCTGAAACATACGGGTTTGTACATGTTGTTATCTTGGGTTAAGAGCACCTGAGATCAGGGGAAATAAAAAGCATCACAACAGAATTATAAGGTGCAAAATGTTTGCATTCAGTAATAGTGAAGCAATTGAAAGAAAGCCTTTAAATATTTTAATCATTTTTTAATATTTGATCTTCGACAAATCATTAAATCTAATGAGATTATTTTAGCATATCACTTGAGGTTTTTCATTATAGATATAAATATAAATTGATTAACTTCCTTTGCTTTGTAGGGGAAAAAAATCTGCCATTTAAAAGTCACAAGATATCAAGCATTTCTTTTGGCTTATGTGCAAGAAAAGTGCAGTTTTAAGTGTGGCTATAGTTAAAAGCTAAAATATGGAGGTGTTTAAATTGAAATACATTCCTCTTTCTTAAACATCAAGTAATTTTAAAATGTTTTTTCACATTTCTGGTTAATTTTTTTTCTGACCTGAATTGTGCAATTCTTCTTAAACAAAAGAAAACCAGCGACAACCCAAAACAACAATCTCCCAAACCCAAAAACTGAAATTGATGTCAATGTAACATTTATCTATAGTTTACAGGAACAGCCCAAAAGGCTATCTTCGTAATCGGCTTTTAACAGTACAGCTTTTATTCCTAAAAGCTAAAGCAATGAGGCAAACTAGGAATAGACAAACAAGGTAATTTTTAAAGAAATCATAAATCACTTGTCCTTCTACATAATCCTATAAGCACAGGGGTGGAAGGTAAAACTGCACTCTGATTAGTGTCACCAAAATGGCTAAGCAGCAATTAATGAAAATTAACAATAAGTGATCCCTCAGATGATGGAAGTGTTACTTTAAGAAAAAAAGTGTTTTAGATGTTCTTGCAGCTACTTGGTTTTGTCAGTAAGAGAGAATTTTACCTCCATCTAGTGGCAATTAAGGTTAGAGCCTTAATATCTAAACTATTGCTAGAAACATGCTGCTAAAAGCAGAAAAATAATGCTGCCACATGCAGTTACTGTGCAGGATTTAAACTGCATGCATGGTTTCTCCTTAGCGTAAGACCTGCAAGCGTTCCTTACTTCTCTTAGAATTTCCTGGTCCTTCGGGAAGTTCTCATGGCACTCAGAGCTATTGCAAATTGTAGCAAATGTTACAAATTACACAGTACAATTTACTACCAGAAAAACAAGGTGAAGCCCCTGATCAGACACTACCTACCTTTTACCGGGAAAGAGCATTCAGTAAAAATGTTCATAATAGTAAGAATTCCAGTATCAGCTCCTTATGTTACATGAATCCTATATGTTATAGAATCTGTTATAATATAGCATTCTATAAAATAGAATTTTAATCCTTCAGACTAAAAGATGCACATATTTTAATTCTGATCATTACTTTGTTTTTAACCTGGACCTACAGCAATAAAACACTGAAGAAGATACACTTAGACTATCTGTCCTGCTCTGCTCCCTTTTGTAGTGATGTCTTAACTTTAGTGCACACTTGTATTTCATTTGACATGGAAACCTACATCTCTGAAAGATTCTTTTAGCGTTAGCATTTTTGGACAAGGCTGTATGCATGAGTCAGCATTTTAAAAAACATCATCGTACAAGCTTCTTGAATAAACAACAGTTACTCCTGGTTAGGATTTTCAATGTATAAAAAAATTCTAATTGTTCAGGTTTATTTTAATTTATTTGAACCTTGGGAATCGTCTTCTGAAAAAAATTCACATAAGAGTCAGCAAGTTATGTTTATACATTTTCTGTAAGTTCATGCCTTCCTAATTGCACAAGCCATGAAACCAGCTCTGAGGGCTGTGATTTGTACACATTTCTTGTTCCTTTGCGCTCCTCTCCATTCAGTCCTGTGAGCCAGCTGCGTACAGCAGAGGATGGGCATTGCATTTCGCTTTGGTAGGCAGCTCTAAGATTCTATTCTCTTTTTGTCTCATGAAATTTAATTTGCAAAAGGCGGTCTAATTTTTTTGCTCCGATATATCAAAATGTACAGTGTGTCTGTAGCGTTGCAGTTTGTCCTGTGGTTTGAGTAGCTTCCTAATGAGGCCTCATATCCCTAGCTAGGGTGACCTGGGAATCCTGAAGATCAATTTTTGCAGTTCTTTAAAATAATTAAATGTTTCAAATCACTCTGGAATAAACACTTTTTCTGAGCCTGGTCTAATAGCCAAAGTGATATACAGAAGAAAAATCTTGGCCTCATTAGCTATTGAAATTAGATGTTAGAAAGGCAAGCACAGGGACTCCAGAAGATAAATGAGGCCTGACTTGGTCTGGTGTTACCAACAGTGAGTTGGGACCAGATGACTTTCAAAGGTCTTTCCCAATGAACATCCATGTGATTCTGGTTTTTTTGGAAGCATCCACACAGAAATCCTGGGAGACACCAAAAAGGAAAGTCATGCAGTACTGTCTACAACTTGTGAAAGAAGTTAACTAACCGACTGTGCATGCTACAAACAGATTGTGTATGCTGCAAAAGGACTGGTGAACAGTAAGGAAATCATGCTTGGTGTAGTGCAGGGTGTACCAGAAGCCGCATGCATGTCATTAGTTTTAGTGGATGACTACAGTAGAGCGGATGAAGTGGAGGAGCAGCACTGAAAGATTTTAAAGGATAAATGTCAGATTCATCAAACATTATGTATTATGTGATAGGCTTATGCAGAGATTTAGCTTCCTGAATTATAGAGATTAAGGAGGATTTATTGATTTGTCAGCCCTTGCTGGCTTAGGTTAGAGATGGATTCTCAAAATATGCTGAGCCAGCTGGTCAATATCATCATTTTAGATATATCAACTACAATTTAAAGCATGCACAGAGAAAAAATACCACCGGTGCTAGGAATTAAGATAAAATATTAAATAACTCAAACTTCATACCAGGAGTAACATACTCATTAAGTAGGAAATGTTAGGTAGAGTCTTTTCTAAGGTAACAAAATGTAATATAATTTGTCGTCCATGCCTTCCATGTGTCCAGCAGGCAAAGCTGGTATCTGTTCACTTGAAGCACATTTGTAAAATACCTTGACTTTACAACTACAGGTTATTAAGTCCTGATTCTCAAACCTTACCCAAGCAGAAACAGTAACTTAATTTCTAGGAGCCCATTTTATGTTTTGAAGTACTTAGAAAAGTCTTAATTGTTGACCCCCCCATAATTATTATTACTGTTATTTTTAGGAGAGCCAAACGGGTGCTACTGTTGAAAAGAGAGCTGAAAATTGTGTGCAGCTTGTAACCTGCTCCCCTGATTGGTATATACAATATGTACAAGATACCTTCCAGTTTCCTTTGGAAAGCTTGATAGAGTGCAGTCCATAATTAAACTAGCACACTCCTGGATTCCTATCAGCCTATCCTGAATAGCTGAAATGCTGCATGCAGAAGACAAGCACGTCAAGTTCTCAGCCAGTTAAGCCCTTTACAATAATGGCATTATTGGTTCATTAACTGAAAAACTTCACATGTATATGTATATAAATATATTTAACGTATATAAATGTATTTATATTCTGCATATACCTTAAGAAGCGCGTTGGTCACGCATGCATTGGCCTGAACACCCACACTACCACACTTTAAAAAATTATGTGACTCTTGCACAAAAAGCTGTTAATGAATTTATGGCCAATGAAATTCTTTAAGCTGTATTTAAGCTTGAAGACTTAGCTGACAGAATTATTCTGTATGAATCTCTTTTGTGGACTAAATAGCCGTGATGGTTATGAGTAATATTATCCTGTGTGAAAGACTGGCAAGGGGGCAGAGTGTAAAAAGTGGAAATTAATGTTTGGCTTTCATGACAGCAAAAGGTTTCAAGGCTGCATGGATGGGCTCAATCATATATTTGCTAGTTACATCAAAAGGAGGGTCAGAAGCAGCAAAATTTGGTAACGGTACAAAATTATTCTTCCTAATGAAAACCAGAGAAGATTTCAAAGAGTTCAGTGAGAAGAATGATTGCAAATACAACTGTTAATAAGTTTGCAGTGTAATGCAAGTAATTCACATGGAAGAAATAATTTAAAGTACTCACACACCGGGGCTCCAAATTAAAGGTCTTTACCTAAAATAACAGCAGGGCAGTCACTGTAATGTCATCCATGAAGTCAGGTCCTTGAGCAATATCTGTTGGAGAAGGGAAAGATAAATCAGCAGTGAGGGAAATTGTTGTCTATATCAAATCTGTGAACAACTCTCCAGAGTAGAGCAACAGGAACAATGAGAGGCTGAAAACTCCAGTGACGTGACAGGTTCAAGTGAGTGGGACCATTTACTCGGAATATATTTAATGATGTTTATAATTAAGTAAAGTTACAGCTTACAAACAAGTCACTTTGCTATAAACCACCAGTCTCTGACATAAGGATTTACTTGATTTTTCTGGCATCACAGGATGGAGAAATTGTTTATTCTGGCTGGAAAATGGAAATTGATGGTGAACCGGCAAAACCAGTTAGTAAGTTCAAGTTTCTGAATACCTGTTTAAACCTTAATATAAAGCTAACTTCAAAATATTTGCACCTATACTCTGTCTTTTCAAGGTTCTTGCTCATCTTGCTATAATAGTCTATCTCACTGATGACACTAGGATTTAGCAGTACACTCATAAGTGCAGGCAGTTTAGCTGCCATGACAGAATAGCAAAAACCCTCTCCAGTATCACAGGGGCATCACTCTGTGCCTGTTGCCACAGATCGTGGCAGTAACTGGATGTGCAGCGATTCCAATTCCTACACCTTGGGGCTGGTACCTCTGAAGCCTGTGCTGGATCCTGCACTCCTGCTTCCCCCTGTGTAACTCCCACTGTGAGGATGATCACTAAAGCACTGGTTACAAGCAGCTGCCTGTTCCATGCCCTTAGGTCACGCTCAGAAATACACCATCAACACCGAAACTATCAACACTCTCCAGAGATCTCCATTTTTTAAAGACATCATTCTAAGCATTGGAAGCCGGAATTTTGCCATTTGGAAAGAAGGGGTTGCAGTAAGTTACTTTAACACAGCTGTAACAGAACTGATAGATATACAAGACAGAACGATAATAGCCTCAGAGACTGCAATTTCAGAAATGTACAAAAATCGTGAGACCATAGGTTTTAACAGCAGTTAGACAGATTACCTTAGTAGACCAGAAGTGAGATACCAAGTTTTTTACTTCCCCACAATTCTCTACCTGCAGAAGGTGATACCAACTTTGCCACTGATACAGCTTTTGTAATAGGATCATTTAAATCGTGACTGTTCTCAAATAACAGGAGATTTGAAGTAGTGAATGGATAGTACTGTTTGATTGTTTTATTTGTTATTTCTCTTTTATTTGTTAAAATAAATAAGAGTGTGCCAGTTCTTCAGTCAAGCTGCTCTGCAGGAAGATACACTGCGGGACATTGGTCCTTAACAAGACCAGGAGTCTTCTTCATTGGCAGAGACGATGGAAATACAGAGGTTTGGGACTTAGTGAAGAAAACTCATGAGCCATCTCATGTCCAGAACATCTCCGAATCAATGATTACTTGCATCAGCCCCTGGACTGCCTCACGTACGTTGATGGTGAATGCACTTTACAGCACCACCCTGTCTGCAAAACGGCCCCTGATGCCAGGCACGGTATCTTGGTACAGATGGTCTTATACAATAAATGAGTACACAATTCCACCAATTTAACACTGCACTGTATATACAAAAATGCATACGTCAGTTCTAAGTATGCTACCGTGGCATGAATCAACTGAAAACATTGAATTATTAAAAAAAAGTTTGAAAGTGTATACACTTTAAAAGGAATTTTGTTTGTTAAGAAACTAAGAGAGCAATAAGGCTGCTTTTTTGCTGCAGTGAACAATAAACCAAAAAGACCACACCAAAAATGAACCCTCTGTAGTCTGGGTGGAGGTACGTGTTACTGTTGGAATTTGGATTGTTTATATGCTTTTTGTCAAATATCTTTCAGCAGAGCAGCATTTTTTAGCTGTTTCTGATGATCTTGGAGTACTGCGTGTTTTGGAAATCTGTCAGACACTAAGTCACCCTTCGAGGAATGAGGTTGGTAAGAACTTTTGTTAATCTCTATGACACTTTGTCCTGAAAGCTCCAACAGAGAAACAGGCCTGCCTGGAGAAGAACTTGCCTTCACATGGATGGCAATTGATTTGGGGTCAGTATGGTCACATTCTCCACAGATCACCCATAGCAAAGCTGGCTTTGCACTGAGCTCAGACAGGAGGCGCCTCAAATTTGTTGCCATCTGGTTTCATGCATTAAAACAAAGCTATATAGTGCATAGTTATGTAAATACACCAAGTTTCTCTTTCTTTACACCTTCTTGCCCACATTTGTGTAATTTTTTTCCTGTAAATTTGGTACTTTGGTTACTAACGTTACCACTCGTTCGTTCCCTTTTAAAGTAATGACTCTCTGTACCAAAGGGCCATGGGAACAATGGAAACAGCTTTCTTTTCTCTTTATTTCTACATCATTTTCAGTTGTTCCTTTCACCCATCTTCCAGCCAAAGATCAAGCTGATGTTTTCATCTCAGCCAGTCTTGCCTGCTGCCTAGTCTGTTATTTCAAGATCACAAAATCTTCTTCCCATCCTATCCCAGTTTTAAGTTAAGCTTATGTATGCACTTAAATAGTTTATAAACATCCCCTAAAGGATTGCTGTGTGCAGAGCTCCAGTGTGTAGCAACATAGCACCAGGTCAGCAGCCTCATTTTACTGAAGTAACTTCAGCAAAGCAAGGTAGGAGCTCACCAAGTGCTGGAACAGGAGCAGACACATCGCTTCTGCCCAAATTCAGTATGTCTTGGAACTACACTATTTAGGGCACAGAATTATTAACCCAGGAGCAGTCACTAATGTTTAGAGTACGTTCATTCTAACTGAAGTATTCACTGAAAAATACTAGGTCATTGAGGAAACTAATGAAAACTACAACACAGAACCCCAGATCAATGCATAATATAATACTGGAGTATGGTATTTTGTGTTTTCTTTGTGCCTGAAGCTGGCTCAGTGGGGATTTTGACTGATTTAGTGAAAATGCCAATCTAAAACAGGTTTAATTGATCATCAGCAATAATTCTGCATCTTTGGGCATGTGATGACCCTTTTTTGTCATTGCGTTAACAGGATGTGGACATACTTGATTATTTTGAAAGAGAGGTCAAATATCTGAAGTACTGTGAACAAGAGTTTCAGGAGTTTCATACCAAAACAGAGCTGACACAGAGCTGGAGGCACAGAAGGAAAACGCAGTACGTTATACTTGGGATTAAAAGCTTCCTTGGGTCTTTAAAATGCATCTGTTTTGCATGACAGGATTTCCCATAGTATTTAAAAAAAAAATCAGGATGGACATAATCATCATAATAGCGTAGCAGCTCCTCATTTCATATTTACTGTTCTCAGGGTTGGAATAACACGGTCCTGGTTCCTGTGAGTGCAGCTCTTGGTCCAGTGAAACCCCTGCAATAGCATTAGAGCCTATGGACATTTAATAACTGTGAATTTGCTTTTCTTTTTACATCAGTTCTCTTTCAAAAAAGCTACATTTTCACAACTTCCCTGTAAACATTGCTCCTCCAAGGCAGGGAGGACTCCAGTCTTCCATTCTTTATTCACATAGGGATTTTGACTACCCAGTCCTTGGTAAATGGCTTAATGATCCCAACCAATCAGACAGGGAAATGACAATTCGGTTCACACAGCCCTAGGTGATGCCTATTTTCATTAATTTGTGATAGCGCTGATACCGGTTTCAAAGTTTATTGCCTGGTGTGTGTTCTTCCTACAGCGAATGACTGCTCCACAGAAAGCAAAGGGAGAGACAGATGAGCAAGAAAATGCAAACTCTGCTGTGTTTCGGGACCTGGAGGAGCAGATGCCAACAGATTTAGTACTCATAAAGGGACGGGAAATGCTTTTCTCATCAGATGCTTAGAGGCCATTATCACCTTTAGAACTAGCCAGCTTTTTATTTCAGAACCGTATTATTTCAGCAGGATGTGTTTAGCTTCAGAAATAAAGCATCGTGCAGTTAGAGACTATTGCTTCATTTACCCATTTGTTTACTTGCAGTGTGGTTAAAGAACAGTTGTTCTGGGCAAACTTTCACAACCTTTCATTAATACAATGGATGTTTTATCTGTTTAAATAATAATTTTCAAAGTTCTGTGTCTGCCAGGACTCTCTCAGCTGTACAACCTGGGTCTGTTCCTTTAAATGCAGCCACAACAAAAATTCATTGTGCTGTTAAGTCTCCTATTTATTACTTACTACACTTAAATGATAAGGGAGCCCCTTGCACCTCTGCTGAATCCATTCATTAGAAGGACCACATAAATCACTACAGAAACTTCAGGGTATGCTGAACCAAAGCTTAGATCTGACCACACTGTTCATGAACCCTTCAAGCTTTGCAGGCTGAACCACTTTTATGTGCCATCATCAGATTAGAAAATGATTGTCACTTAAGCCTGGCAAGTGCTTACAAACAGAAAACCAAAGCCATTAAACACATCGTTCCCTGTAAGAAATCAGCATTTTTAGCACAAACAGCTTTTGCCCGTCAAGTGGCTGTCAAGGGTGTGCGCTTCCGTCAAAGGATAATTATTCATGATAGAGATTGAGCAGTGCTGCACAGAAGTTTCAATATTTACCGGTGTAAATGAGTAACAGTTGATGAATATTCATGGTCATCCTCCATCCAGGGGACAGCTCTTTCGTCAGCAGGGTCCTGCTGGTGGCTCGGTTTCAATAGCCAGGTCAGGCACCGTGTAACTGAGCAGAGCCTGTCAAGCAGAAATTAAATCCACCAGAGGAGGACAGATTAAACTCAATACGGTTTTCTTTCCATGACTCACCAAGCTGTTGGAGGGTCACAGACTCCTGTCAAACAAATGTCCGTGTGGCCACAGCACGCACGGAAGCACAAAAGACCCTTGGGGGAGTTTGGCTGACAAGCGATAGCCAGCCCCGGTGTCCTGCTTCATCAGAGCAAACCATAACCAAATACGAAACGGGAGCGGTGTGAGCCTCCCATGTCCCAAAACAAACATTAAACATTGGGTTTAGACAGTGTTAAAAACATGCCCCCCCAGTTTTATGGGGCTAGGATCACCCCATCATGTACTTGTACCACTTTGACTGAACTTTGGTCAGACTTAAAACAGGTTTGGTGTCACTGGATAGGACTTGGTTTGAAAAGCCGTCTTTTGTTTGTTAGTTTGAAGCTTAAATATTATAGCAATATTCCTTGCCCCTCATACTTAACTACCTTTAAATTAAAATCAAGGAAAACTCAACAAGCGTGTCCCTGCCACCTGCAGCGCTGTGTTTGCAGTCAGAGCTCCAACAGGAAGAGATCACAGCTCCTCTGCTAAATCAATATTTAACTAACAGCCTGCTCCATACAGATACGTAAATATCCCATAGCCAACTCATTAAAGAGCTCAGCGCTCTGTTATCAGGCCTGGACTTTGTTAGAACAACACCTCAGACCATCTTCCGTGGATTTTTGATTAACAGGGCTGCAAACTACACATGCATTCAAGCCAACCGTATGGTCCTGACTTACCTGGAAAACCCAGCCACCCCTCTCTACTGTAGTGCTCTAAATACAACCTAGAAGAGGCAGCAGCCTCAACGTGAGCCTTGTTCCCCACCAGAGGCACTCCTGAGAGTTTTGAATATAAAAATACTCCACAAGGCAGCCAGATTTCAGCCGGGCTTTCCTAACAGCGAGGACAAGAGGCATTGGACCAGGGCTGTGCTGAGCAGCCCCTCTCCCTCCCCAGAGCAAAGCAGTGGGGAGCTGCAGGAATCCCCCAATGGAAAGGGTGCAGCCTTCCAGAGAGCCACTGTCCTCATCTCTGTTCACAAGCAACACCAGAGGCATGAGATTGCACACCCTATTGTGGTCTTTTGTCCTCTCTAATGCAACGTTCAAGTGTCTGTAGGGTAAGGCTTGTGTTATCTCACAGCAGACAGCTCCCCAGGTTCATTTTGCCCAGCAAAGTATAGGGTTTCCTGCACGGCTCTGAAAAAAATCAAACAGAATGAAAACAGTTAACTCATTCTGTAATAAGTGCATCACAGTGAAACAAAAGGATAACACACAAGTCCTCCCCACACTCCAGAATTTGAGATAAAGCCTGATTTCAAAAGACACTTTTTACTGAAGAGGTTGAAATCTGGCAGCAGAGATACCAGATGTGTCTCTGGCTTACCAGTTTTACAGATTTATTCTGTAAAAAACGCAAATATCTACTTCTGTTCTATGTTTAGAGCACATCAGAAAAGCTGCAGCCACACTCTGTGCCTGATGCCTCTATAAGCATCCACATACATTATCCATTCCCCCAAGACAAGTCCAGAGAGCTGGTTTTTGAGGATGTAGGTCCCCAGCAGCTTAAGCCAGTCTGAGGTCACGCTGCCACCCCCTGCACTCCACATCCCACCCCATCCCTCCCCATCTCTTGCATGCTCCTGTAATAAGCCACTTTGGGAAGCTGGAAAAGGGGGAGAAGCAATTCAGTGTCGGCTGGATCAGCCACACAGCCCAAGCAGCATTCGAACAACTCTGCCTAAACAAGCAGCAATGGATTCTGCGAATGGGCCTGGCCCATTCCTGAACCCGTCTGTCACAGCCCTGATGTTTGGCAGCAGAGTTGCACAGATATTTCTGCATTTCCCTAGGGGCTACAAACCAAGACTCTCAGCCGCTCTCCAGCCCAGACCTCGAAATACCAGAGCAGCCCACACTTGCATTTGACCACTCGTTTGTATGTGACTTTGGTGCAAGTTTATGAACGGTTTCTGTAAAAGCAGCCGTTTTCTTTACCTGGGAACATGGAGGCCACACCTGAAGGGAGCCCAAACGCCCCAAGGACATCAGCTCCCTGAGCTCAGCCGCAGGCTCTGCCCTCACCTCTGCCGGCAGCGGTGAGAGCCCCTGCAGCAGAGGCTGCTCCCAGCGTTGAACTGAGCTACACCAAGGAGCTCACAGCAAAGCTCGGTGCTGTAAGAGGAGCCGGATGTGCCCATGGTGTCTGACAGGAGCTCCACGCTGCAAAGCCCACGCTGCCCTTCTGTACATATAAAAAAAGTTCATTACTGTTTTGCTAGAAGCAAGTTGTTTTAATCTCCCAATTCAGTGTTTCTAGATTAGGGTAGTTCCCACACTAACCCCGTTCCTTAAGAATCTGTAGCCATCATAAGAAGGATGCAGCTTGACCAGATAATGTAAGTTACTATTTGAAATACAGTAACATCTGTAAGAGTGAATCTAAGGGACAGCAAATAACAAAATAACCAAAATACCCCTTGGGAAATGTCTCCCTAAAGAGGATTTCTAAGATACAAAACATGTTCTACAAGTCAACAAGATTAACAGCAAATACTTCACTTGAATAATACCAGCACTTTACTATATTTTAATCAACTAACTAGACTAATACTAACACAGTTTATCAAGCCACTCATTTCCCACTGTAAGGAGGTTAGAGCTCACAGAGCAGAGCACGGCTGGGCTACAGAACCTTCCTGCAGAAAAACCCTGCCCTTACTCAGAAAGCGCTCATGTCCATCACATCATACACAGCGAGAACTTCATACACCACCTCTCAAGTAACTGTAAATGCAAACGTCAGCCAGGCTGCGCCCAAAGGCATCAGCACCCTGCAGTAAAGACAAAATGCTGCCACGGCCCTGGTTTGACAACCGCCTCAGACCATCCCTTCCAAATTTAAACTGGGTTTGTTTGGAGTTGTTGGTTTTTCAATCACGTAATTGAAGTGCTGGGTCAATCCAGAAAACACAACAAAAGAAACAGAAAACCTTCTGAAAAGCTCAATGTCTTCATAAAGTTAATTCACGTGTGCTGCCAAATGCATGGCACCAGCTGAGACACATTCAAATAATCACTAATTTGGCTTAGTCAAATTCTGTTCTTAATTCAAATTTTATTTAGAATTTAAAGTTATAGTTTAAAAAGTATGCACATTCTGTAGGTATAAAAGTTTAAAAAAATACATTGATTTATTGATAAATGCTTCGGGTTAAATTTACATTTTCATACATTACCATTATATTGCAATCATTGTCTTGCATCTTTTAACGCTTATAAAAAATAAATTAATGCGATTGAATAAACCATTTGAAACCATGCTAAAATACTTCCTTAGAAAGGGTGAAGTTTGCCATAGCAATTCTTAGCTCCTTGTCACTATAAATAAATAACTCCTCAGTTAAGCACTGTAAGGAAGTGCGGGTGAGCAGAACAGCACTTGCCCACGGAGGGACCGGAAACCTGCGCCCAACGCTGTACCAGACAGATGGAGAATTCACTTCCACCCCAACACAAAACCCCAAATCCCCGCTCCCCACAGGGAGTGACCTGGAAAGGACAGGGAACGACTCTGCATCTCCTTTTGGTCTATCAAAACACCCGTGTGCAATTTGGGAACTGCTTCTAATTAAATGAAGAGTGCGTTTCCTAAACACGACGAAAGGACCTCAGGAGATGGCGAGAGCCGAATCCAACAGGGCCACAGCGAACGGCAATCCCACTCCAGCTTCCCAGGAGCAACATCGCTCAACCCAGTCAACCTCATGCAACAGCTCAGGATTCTGGGCTGGGGAGATGCATTAAAAAAAGAAATAAAAAAAGAAAAAAGGAAAAAAGAAGAGGGAAAAAGACTTGGAGGAAAAAAAATAATCGCCGAATTTGAATCTTGTGTCTCCAGAGCCCTTCAGAGGGGGCTTGAACACATCAAACTACGGGCAGCCAAAGGTACCTCAGCAAAAATACATGAAACTCTGGGGAAAAAAACCCAGAAAGTATCCAAATGTCAATAATAAAGTCACAGATTACAAGGACAGACCAGAAGTATTTTTTTAAATACCTTCCAGACCTTTTTTATGTGTGGAATAAAGCACGGAGGAAAAAAAAAAAAATTAAGAAAATAGGAAGTGCGTTGGGTGTGAGAGACAGAACAGACAGAACGACCTGCAGGCCGCTCACAGTACTCGCTCACCCTGCCTTCTCTCGGGCCCTGCTCCTGTGCTCTCGGTGTTCCTTCGGGGGTGACTTCATCCTGGCATCACCGAACACCCTGAAACGGGGACATTTTGTAGCTCGGGGACCTCTCCTCTCCAAAGGTGGCTGCAGACACATGCACATTTATACATAGATATATACAAACAAGGTTAGAAAAATATTTAATTTTTGCTTGTTTAAATAATTATTGAAAAGTGTTAATACATGAATACATTAATATTTGTACAATTAAAACTTTATATATAAAT
>NW_010185502.1:0-966 GCF_000695765.1 Mesitornis unicolor | reverse complement strand
GAGACTCAGAACCCCCAGGTTTAACTGGGACAGAGACCCAGCACCTCCCAGGTGATCGGGACCTCAAACCCTGCGTCTTGGTTTGGTGGGACCCAAACCCCCAAATCTTGGAGTCACGGGACCCAAACCACCACACCTTGGTGTGATGGGACCCAAAACTTCAAGTCTTGGTGTGACAGGACCCAACACCCCCAAATTTTGGTGCGATACGACCCAATACCTCACATCTCAGAGTGATGGGACCCCAAACTTGGTGCTACGGGACCCAACATCCCATGTCCTGGTGCGATGGGAACCAAACCCCTGTGCCTTGATGCGATGGGACTCAAACCACCACATCTTGGTGCAATGGGCCCCAACCCCCTGTGTCTTGGTGCCTTGGGGCACCCAACACTGGGCATCTTGGTGCGATGGGACCCAACACCCCACATCTTGGTGCAATGGCACCCAGTACCTCAAATCTTGGTGTGATGGGACCCAACATCCCATGCCCTGGTGCGATGGGACCCAAACACCCAAATGTTGGTGAGATGGCCCCCAACATCCCATGCCCCGGTGCAATGGGACCCAAGACCCCCAAGTTTTGGTGCGATGGGCCCCAACACCCCAGGTCTCAGCGTGGCGCACCCCACACCCTGGCAGGGCCCGGCTGGGGCCGGCAATGGGACATCCCGGGGCAGGGATGGAGCCACCCCGGAGCTGTGGGGCTGGCGCCCACTGACCTGCAGCTGGCTCTGGCACTCCTGCACCGCCGGCTCCTCCTCGGGGAACACGCCGTACTTGAGGGTCTTCTCCGACTCCGTCAGGCGCCCCAGGAACGACTGCACCAGGCTGTGGAACTCCTCCGCCTGCGCCCGCACACGCAGCGCTCAGCAACGCGGCCCCGGCCCCACACCACACCCCAGACCCCAGCCCCACAACCCATGGCCAGCCCAGACCCACAGCAGGACCCAGAGGATGCTCCTC
>NW_010185501.1:1286-1582 GCF_000695765.1 Mesitornis unicolor | reverse complement strand
TTTTAACACCTAACTACATTTGCAAATAAGAGTTTTTAATGTGGGGTTTTTTCCCACACGTATTTTAGAACCCTAACCTTAAAACCAACAAAACCAAGAAAGTCCTTCCAGGACTACTTTGTCATTCAGTGAATATTAAAGGAGAAGAATGGCTCCGACTGTCAGCAACTTTTACTGTTCTGGGAATCCTTCCACGTTAGCAGCGCTAAGTTTATGGTTGGACGTGACGGTCTTGAAGGGCTTTCCTAACTTGGATGATTCCACGACTTTTATGTGGTCCAAACCGCTGGTCCTTC
>NW_010185501.1:427-1255 GCF_000695765.1 Mesitornis unicolor | reverse complement strand
CCCGCAGCGTGGAAGGAGCTCTTCCCATGTAAATTCCCAGCAAAAACAGCTTTTTTTTCAGCCTCTCAGAGCTATGGCGGCATTAAAAACAAACCATTTTTGATGCTCAGCAACCTGGCTCGGCTTAAAATACGAATTAAACCTCCATAAAGAGTGCAGCCTGGGTACAGACCTCGACAGAGCCGCGGCGTTTGGTCGTGGTTTTCCTTCAGGGGTTCTCCTCTCTGAGCCGCTGCTATAAATGACTTAATTACCCTAGATTAGCGTTCCAGTTTGATCCTCTCAGCCTTCACTCCGGTGTAAGTTTACCTTTACTAAATAAATGCACATCAATGTTCTGCGCGGCTCAGGCTGCAGCCCCAACCTCGTGTGTCCGGAAGAAATCGGCGTTCCAATGGCTGCATGCGACAGAGCTCAGCCTGGTAGGAAACGGCCCTTAAGGATCCCTGCAGAATTTCGACGGCAATTCCAGGCAAAGAAAATTACTCCAAACATGCGAAATAAAGCAAGGATGCCGAGGGGACATCGCGGTCGCAAGCCCAGCGGGAGCGCAGGGGAAATCCGCAGCCGCTGATGCTGTTTTGCCGGGATTTGAGCAGTCCCGGCGAGGTCGGTGTCAGCGTGGGCTGCGGCGGCAGGCGAGGAAACCTCCCGGAGAGGGCGGGGGCTCGGCAAACCCATCGGGAGTTACCGGCCGGGTCACGGCGAACGCGCTCGCTGCCCCCGGCTGTGCGGGGTAAGGACGGGCTGAGCCGCACTCTCGGAGCTCGGTCGCTCTTTGCCGAAACAGCCGTTAAAACCCAAAGCAGACCGGGGCTGAGGCGCTGC
>NW_010185501.1:0-294 GCF_000695765.1 Mesitornis unicolor | reverse complement strand
GCACGGCCGCTGATCGCACCCCCTCATTATCCCCACGTTCAAGGCGCTCATCGCTGGGTGATGCAGCGCCCCTCGCCGCGGCAACCCCAGCCCTCAGCCGACACCGCCACCCCGAAACGCCTCTCGGTTCAGTGTGCGCAAGAGCTTATTGCCCTGGTCAGGCACACCAGTCCTTTCCGATAAAAGGTACTGAAAAACGAGCAATCTCCTCTCGAGTCACTGCAATACCCCCAGAATATTTAAAGTCTCTGTAATACTGAAAAAAGGGCTGAAATGAACCCTGCAAGGGGACAT
>NW_010185500.1:844-1110 GCF_000695765.1 Mesitornis unicolor | reverse complement strand
AGGAGGGGTCAGAGGATGGGGTGGGGGGAAAGGGGCTGTGGGAGCTCCCACTCCAACCCCACTTGGGTCAGCAGCACACAGGGCCGTGTCCCCCCCCCAGGAAAGGGGGGGATCCCGTCTGGATTTGGGAACATGAACTGGGGGGGCTGCACTGGGACAGGGACCCCAGAGCATCGCCTGCCATGAAGGGATTCAAACCTGGACGGGACATGGATGGGACACGGGTGGGACATGGATGGGACATGGATGGGGCACGGGGGGGGCAT
>NW_010185500.1:0-451 GCF_000695765.1 Mesitornis unicolor | reverse complement strand
GGACACGGATGGGACATGGACAGGTCACGGGTGGGACATGGATGGGACATGGACAGGACATGGATGGGACATAAGTGGGACATGGACAGGACACTGCGCTCCCACTGACCCTGCCCAAACTGGGACCAGGGGCTCCAGAGGCTTTACACCCCTCCCCTTTCCCCCAAATCCATGTCCAGCCTCAGGGCTGGAGGGGCCACAGCCCCTTGGGCAGCCTGGTGCAGGCAGCCGGTCTGGTTTTACTGTTAAAAAAGGGTGTTTTTAACTAGAAAAAACCCCAAAACGTTGGCAATGCGTTTCAGTGGAACCTCCCGTGTTCCAGTCTGTGCTCATCACCGCTGGTGCTGTCACTGGGCGTCACTGGAAGAGCTGGTCCCCGTCCCCATTCCTCCATCAGGTCCGTGCACACTTGAGGTTTGACCCCACCAGCACCCCCAGCTCCCCAGGCACA
>NW_010185499.1:0-288 GCF_000695765.1 Mesitornis unicolor | reverse complement strand
TGCTGGTCACACTGTTTTGAATACAGGCCAAGATGCCGTTGGCTTTTCTGGCCACATGGGCACAGTGCTGGCTCATGCTAAGCCGACTGTCAACCAGCGCCCCCAGGTCCTTCTCCTCCAGGCAGCTTTCCAGCCACTGGAAATCATTACTAAATATATAAATGAAAATATTAAAAATCTTAATACAATTACGACATTAGATAATTAAGATATCAAATTATAATTATTGTTGATGTTGTTTTTGTTCTTATTATTACGAAATTATTTCTATTGGCCAGTTTGCATCGG
>NW_010185498.1:830-2478 GCF_000695765.1 Mesitornis unicolor | reverse complement strand
GGAACCAGTGGTACTAAAATTTCCTTTATTGTTATTGTTATTAAAAAAAGTCAGTTCCACTGGTCACCATTAAAACAGCACCAAAGAGCACCCTAATGTGTGTTATACATCGTAATACTCGACATTCAAGAGATGGAAACGAGGTTGGACGGTCTAGTCTTTATATCCAGAGGCAAGAAATTCTCCTTAAAAAGAGGAAAAAGTTGTTCCACCCAACCAGAAGAAAATCCTGCCTTAGGGGAAAACACTACAGAGTTAGGAGGGAATTAAATCAAGAGCTACCTGTGGAGGTCTAGGAGGGTTCAGAGGCTCTACAGACCTATTAAAGGGGGTTAAAAAGTCTGGGATTCCCAGGGGAGCCAGGGATGCTCCCCTAGGGGATCCAGGGATGGTCCCTGGGGCATCAAGGGATGCTCCTCTGTGGGATCCAGGGATGCTCCTTTGGGAGAGCCAGGGATGGTACCCAGACCATCAAGGGATGCTCCCCTGTGGGATCCAGGGATGCTCCTTTGGGAGAGCCAGGGATGGTACCCAGACCATCAAGGGATGCTCCCCTGTGGGATCCAGGGATGCTCCTTTGGGAGAGCCAGGGATGGTACCCAGACCAGCAAGGGATGCTGCCACAGGAGATCCAGGGATGGTCCCTTGGGAGAGCCAGGGATGCGATCTCCGAATGCCCCAAGGATGGCTCCGAGAAACCTATGGCAACATTTGGGTATTCCCAGAAGGATTTCTAGAGCGCTTTTCCCAGGAGGGAAACGCAGAGGGACCAGAGCCCACACAGCCCCATGGAAGGTCCTGCATCCCCCTGGGGCCGTGGGAGCATCCCCTGTCAGCCCCATGGAGGAAAAGAAGTTTGGCCTTAAAGTGCATGTGGGAGGGCAAGGAGTGGGTGCTAGCATCTCCCACCTAACCAAAACCTCCCCAAGCAGAGACGGGCACTTTCCCACACAACTCTTCCCACTGCCCCCAACAGCCAAGCGGGAAAAGCCTGGGAGGCGGCAAGAAGCAAATACGCTCCCCCCCCCGAAAAGCAAGCTCCCACCAGATGTGAACGCAGCTGCGGCGGATGGAGCAAGTGGGGTTGTGTTTACCAAAAAAAAATATATATCTATAAATAAAACCAAGGGAAGCGGGAAGATGCTGTCGGCGCGGCCGCCCCTTCGCCCCACGGCGCCTGGGGAGGAACGGCTCTTTATGTGTCTGTTTAGCATCCAGAGGGTTAACGGTACTGTGGAAAGTGTGCTTTGTAAACATATCTTCTTTTTTTTTTCCTGTTTTTTTCTGTAAGTGATTCCAGGGGTGATGGGGAAAGGAGAAAGGTGCCTGTTCCCCCCCAGCAATACCCCAAAGCCTCGCCGGCCAGGGCAGGGGGCAACGCAGCCCCCCACCAACCGGGGAAGAAATCTCATCCCTTCTCTTTCTCCTCACATCCTTTCTCTTTTTTTCTTATTTTTTTTTTGTTTTGTTTTGTATATTTTTAAACATATAAAATACTCACTTATGTATTTACCGTTAATAAATGCAAGTTAGTCCCATCAAACATGCTTTGCTTCGATATCAAGAATTGGTGCTGAACAAATCTTGGCTTGATATTAGAAACAACCCCCCCCCGCCACCCTCAACCCAACCCCCCCTTTCCCAATGA
>NW_010185498.1:366-683 GCF_000695765.1 Mesitornis unicolor | reverse complement strand
GATGGGAGCACCCGGGGTCTGCGTCACTGTCCCCTGCAGGGACATTTGAACCCAAAAACCAGCATCTGGGAGCCCAAAAGACACCATCTGGGACCCCAACACCCAGCATCTGGGAGCCCACAGGGCCAAGGACCAGGGGAGCAGCAGCCTCTCCTGCACATCGCTGCTCAAATCCTGCCCGGATGAAGGCAGAGGGGATGATGGCTCACCACTCCCCGGGCATCATTCAGCCCCAAAATTGGCTCTTCTCCCCCTCATCGCCTGTGTGCACATGGGGAAAGGGGGCAGGGGGTACGGCGGGTCCCTAGTTGTTTGCA
>NW_010185498.1:0-312 GCF_000695765.1 Mesitornis unicolor | reverse complement strand
CCACCCACCGGAGCAGGGGGAGCCCCGCATCCCGCCCCAGCATCCTCCACCCAGGAAAACCCAGACGGTCGGAGAGCTTTGTGTTTGATGTAGAGGTATCGATGTGCCGACGGAGAAGGAGCCCCACCACGGCCACGCAGGGGGCTCTGCGCAGCTCCAAAAAACCTCATTTGGGTTTCATAACCCCTGAGGGTTTATGAAGACAGCGAGGACCGGCAGCCAACTGCACCCGGCGAGGTAGCGGCGTGGGGAGCTCAGCCCTGCAGTGTCCTCCCATCCTGTGCCACCTCGCTGAAAATAGCACCCGTGGAG
>NW_010185497.1:3260-13135 GCF_000695765.1 Mesitornis unicolor | reverse complement strand
GTAAGTCTTGGTGTTAACGGGAACAGTAGGAGACCCAAGTCTTGATTTTAAAAAGACCAAACAAACATGGAAAAGCAGTTAATCCGTTTCTTGTCACAAAGAAATCAAAACGTCAAAATGCCTCTTTTAGGGTAGATTGAGAGAAAAAGCATTTCTGAAGCCTGCTCCACCTCTGCACCTGTGAAGCTCATCCTGATGCCAGTGAAAACGTCCAAGTCTCTGAAACTCAGTTAAAGCTGTATCTAATACTACAGCTCCAAGTTCTTAAGGTAGCCACGAATAACCTACAGGAAACCCGAGGGCTAATATTTTTATTTGTTTAATTATAGTTCTCTGTTTCATGGCCTTTCTTGAGCAACCTTGCATTCTTTGTTCAAAAATAAAAGAACCTTGCAGGTCTGAGATAGACTATTTTGCTATATTTCTGTAAACCTGCTGTGTTCTCTTGATACAGTGACACCTTAAAAACACCAAGATACACTTAAATTTTGCTAGAAGCCTAATCACACGGAGGTTTTGCCTTTGGTCTGCTTTCCTGTCAGTGGATCAAAAAAACCCCAGGTATCTTTGCAGCTGGCTGTGTGCTCACACCTAGTGACACAGGTGCTCTTCCAGGTCCAAACAGAAGGCGCATACAGGTGCTACCTGTGTATTAAAATACAAGGAGAGGGCCCAACACAGATTGTTGGAGCTCAGTAAACTTTGGCAGATGTCAGGTGAGTTAAATTAAGTGGAAATGTAGCTGGTCACTGGAGTGGGAACATTAATGTGGTCACATGGGACCCAGCCTTGCCAACAGATCTGCAGTGACAACCCTTGCCACCATGGAGACCTTGTTGCAATGGATGCCTCTCCTTTTAGAGCAGAAGCTTATATACGCATCTAGACTTAGTCACACACAAAATCTATGTGCATAAATGTGGTTTCTCACCACTTTTTTGTCTTTAAGCATCTGAATTTTGCAGTGATAGTTTTCAAGCACTTATCTCCAGCTAAACAGACTGTTTTGTGGGAAACAAAATTAATGAGGCTGATAATCAGTGGACATGTGGACTTTATCCCATCAACTTCCTTCCACTGCAGCAACGAGAACCCTTG
This sequence comes from Mesitornis unicolor, assembly GCF_000695765.1. NCBI lineage: Eukaryota > Metazoa > Chordata > Aves > Mesitornithiformes > Mesitornithidae > Mesitornis > Mesitornis unicolor. The sequence goes on along the minus strand of NW_010185497.1, from coordinate 12,037 downwards.
GCTACCCTTCTGTTTGCTTGCAAGCAGTGAGCTGGCCTAAACGCATGGTGGCTTCATTCAGCATGCTTTTCCCCCACTAGGGCACATTGATGGAGACATTTCTGCCACCTTCCTGGGAGAAGATCTTCAGGAAACTTTTAGGAATGTAGTAGCTGGGAAAAAAAAAAAAAGAAACCAAACCAGCTGGATCACTTTGTTGAACTGGTAACCGCATTAAACGTTCCTGGGAGGGAGACAGAGAAAAAGAGGAGAAGGGAAGGAATAGAATTGGACTTCTACAAAATTACATGATCCAAGCCTCAATTCTTTAGGAGACAGGATAAAAACATACAGCCTATAGTAAGGCTCTGAATTAAAAGCTGTCAGTTTTATATGCTGTGATCATTATCATTATCATTACCTAGGTGCATTCCAGTAGCACATCACATGTTGCTCTTTCACCCCAGTTGTGTCTCATTTCAGTAACATTGTTGCTCTTTCACCCCAGTTGTGTCTCATTTCAGTGACATTGAGGTGTGTGTGTATGTTCAGAAAGGGAATTATGTTCTGTGCATTTTCATCAACTCTATACACTCCAGAAGGCAACATCAAGGAAAAATGTGGAAGGTCTGGAGTGCCTTTAATTCCTGCAGTTCATCTCACAGACACCTGGAGTCTCACTTAACCGTTTGGATATCCTGGGCATTTGTCATGTATCACCTGAATATAAAGACCAAGAACTAGATTTTGATCTGAAATGCTACAAGAGGTGAGGGTAGAGGACACAGGGTGGTTCTTACCATGCCTTTTGCCAAGGCAGCTCAGGTCAGTATTCAGCTGGAGTTCTCTACTTGCCGATAGTTTCCCATTTGGGGATATCTCACAGCTCCAGTCCTGCCTTGCAGGAACTCAGGTTTGGGTATCTACGTCCAGCAAGGTCACAAGAACGGGATGGAGCCTTCTTGCCAGCAGGATGTGGTAGAAAACACATGATATTGGCACAGTATATAGCAAAGCTGACTGGAAAGTGATGCTGTCACTCATTAAAAAAAAAAGAGCTACTATCCCACATTATGGGATAGTATATTATGGAGCTTTGCACTCCTGCCAGTGTTCACTGTCAAAAGAGTAGTTTGCCAGTTTTCACAAAGTTGCATATGCCTCCATAAATATATATTCAGCAGCAGCACATGCCTTCTTTTTCCACGGTTATACTTTAAACATCTGAATAGAGAGATGTATGTGCTGGGAGCCTGCTGCATTTATCATATTTGAAAAGAAAAACCCCTCAAATTATGTGTGTGACACATGCTTTCTTGGTTTTGGGAAATGAAGGTCACAGACCTGCTAGTCATGCTAAGTCTCACAAGCACTTGTTCAGTCTACCCCTCACTTCAAAGGAATGGAAAGTAGTTCAATATTAGAGGTAAAATCCTGGTCCTCTTGAAGTTAATAAATACTTTTGCCAATGGGATCACAAATTCACATGACTATTTTTAGGACTGATAATGGCAGGGAAATGGAAGATGACACTGAAACACCTCTCTCTCTGATCTACTACTTAGAAGATGCCAACTCTCAGTGATCACATGTAAAGACAGTCATTGAAGGACTTACTATCCACTGAGCAGAACTGCTGGCTTTGGAAGAGCAGGTGGCCTCCTGGAGTTTTACTTCAGTATTTTGTATTCCTCAGAGAAGGTAACAGAAGGGAATAACATCTTCAGCAGCCTTGACACACCTAGTGTTTGCAGTAGTACCTACGGTCCAAAATTAACTGTCAGCCTCTTGCTCATCACATTGTCCTGCAGTGTTTCTATATGGAAAGAATTATAGCACAGCTCTTTCTTTGAGGTGTGCTGTCAGCACTCCATATTGACATGCTTTCACCTCCCATCTTTGTGTCTAAACTGATGAGGACAGGGCTGTCACTCTCTTAAAACCACAGAACAGTAACATCTTCTCAGCTACCACTGGAAGGTTTTAGCAGTACATCCCACGTTTTGGCTTTGGACGGGCAGGGTGGTGTTTGGAGAGGGGTATCTGGCAGTGATCTTTCCGTACCACAGAACATTCACTCTGGAGTCCAGGCCTGTTGCTTGCACATGGGTCTACAATGATTTTTCTCATACGCTTCAATGTGCTACTTGTGTCAACAAGGAAAATAGGATTGAGGCAAGCCTTGTGTTTGATTGTACACCAGAAGACAAGTTGGAAGAAGCAGCCACCCCTACTCTGTACATTATACGCAACCAGCACCAACAGCCAGAACTAGTGGAAAGCCTCCATCCCACTGATAAAGGCTACACCATAGACAAAAGCTATTAAAAAAATACTGTTATCATTCACTTTACAAAATAAAGGGGAGAAAAATCTGGCACTGGATACAGAATAAAATCTCCACAGTCTGAATGAATAAGGAACAAGGGATTTGTCATCTCCTATATGATTAAGAAGTTCTCTTTTAGCTTTTATTTTCCTTCCCCAAACAGACCTTATTAAAAATAAAACAAAGGCAAATTGCTCTCTGATAGCTATTTCAGCCTCTGTCAGAGATGTATACTGGGAAATGACCTCTGTCCTCCATATCTTTGAGGTAATAATACTACACTTTAGAAAAGCGCGTGAAACGCATTTTTTTCAACGTGGTTGAAAAGTGCTGTATACCAGTTCTCTTATTAAAAAACCTCAGCAAGGAAAAAACAGGCCCTCTGAAACGATCTGAGATTATAAAAGGGAAGCACACGGTACATGCTTGCTGATACAGAGGTAATTCAGATCTACTATTTAACAGTAACTTGTGGTACACTTAGAAGTTTGACTGTAGCATTAGGAAATGCAGAAAGTTTATAAGTTTTTGTCTCTAGGGTCCTTTTCTGTCAGTGGTGATGAAAAGCACTGTGGATAGGGCAAAGCTATGCTGCAACATACAATTCAAACAGCATCGTACTATTTCAAGTTTTGCCTTTTTTTTTTTTTTTGCGTTGGGGAAAGCATCACTTAATGTTTTGCTGGGTTACTGAAGTTCAGTCACTTACTCTTGAGAAGTTTCAGCTTGCTTTCTTTTTAACAACTCCCTCAACTTACTCTTCCTCTACAATATAAATGGCCACATCAAGGTAAAGCAGCAGGCTCTAAACGTAAAGTAAGGCCACAAAAAGAATAAACTGGTGACTTAAACTGAGGATGAGTGTTTTCCTTTAGAAGCAACAGGTGGCTGTAATTTCAGATTTTGATCTAAAAATTACAGAATTCCTGATGGGAAGCCTTAAACAGGTTTAAAGAGATGCTTAAACGTCTAAGCTTCTTGTTAGTTATTGCAAAACTAGTAAACCCATCCTGTTCGATCCCACTCTTTCTGCAGTCTTCTTGAAGAGGGTGAAGTGCTATGAAACAGAAGTCTCTAAAGTCCTATAAATCACCAGATAGAGTGAGATGCTGTGGCTGAACTTACCTAAAGCTCTCTGCTATAAAAAGGGCACAGTTCTTCCTCCTTGCAACTCTTGGATACTTTCAGACCCCTTTCTGAGTGGAACCCAGCTGCTGAACTGGAAGAAAGCTTTAATTTCTCACCCTCGACTGCCCAGAAATTTTTCATTTTGCAGAATACATCAGAATTGGGTTGCAAATGATCTGTCAAATGCTAAAGACACTGCAGGATGGGGGCATATAGGAACCGCCCAGTTTCACCATAGCAGACAAGCTGGCTTCTTGTTGAACCATACTCCAAAAGCTAAAGCCTGTAATGAATCCTAGTGAATTTCAGTTTGCTGTGGGTATTATGTCTGAATTTTCCCCTTTGTGAAGACATCTGCCAAGTGTCCCTGTTTAAACTCTCAGTGATGAGAGAAGACTGAATACCTCCATGGCAGAAAGAACAGACATGCAGCAGATAGGGATTAGTTTCTGTGTTAAAGAATCTATTAAGTAAATTTAAAAAAACATCTTTTTCCAGTGCTTATTACAGACTATTCAGCTTTAAATAGTTTACTTTTCCTTAATCTTTCTCCTCCTCCTGAAAATACATTTAACTTAGGCATTCTACCTCACACCCTATGTTGCCAATGATGCACTAACAGAACTGCAGTAATCTTTGATAAAATTATGTTCTTGCCACATGATAACTGGATTTGCAGTTGTGTTGCAAGCAGAACTCAAGTGTGATTCCTTTCTGTCAGAAAGCATTACAAGCAGACTCAATTAACACAGAACTCTAGTCCATAGGACCAAACACTGTCCCCACATCAGAGAAACATGTTCTCTTTGTTCACTGGATTTAAAGAATTATGCCACAAGCATCCCTAAACAGGGCAAAAGACCATATATTAGAATGGATTTTTTTAAAAAACGTAACTGGAGTCCAAAGGAAAAGTCCCACATCTCAGTCCAGGAAAAATTTAAAGGCAGCTTTAGGGTTTCTTACTTTCATTTTATACTCTGAAATTAGTAGCATTGAGAGAGACATGTTTGGAGTTAATAAATGCTGCTTTCATTACAGACTTAGCTCAATTATAGCTTATTCTATTTTTATTTTTTCTTGTGACTGGGAGTAACTTAAGTACTAAGGAGCTCAAAGCTTGCTGTAGTAAATAGACTTAGGTGCAACATATGTTCATCCCATTAGAAGAAAAATCAACTATTCAGTGTTCATGTGTTAGCAACAGCTGTTATCAACTTGTGATAGTTCTATAGATACAACTACGCTTCAGTGAGAGTGTGCTGTCTTTAATCAAGTGTCCTTTCCATTTACAGTTAAGTGCCCTCTTCTCCACTTCAAATGAGCACTTAGGATAGACTCCTAGACTTCTTCAAGGATGTCTCTTACAGACCTACAGCTTACGTGTACCAAAAATCTTGAAATGCTGCGGTGGGTTGACTCTGGCTGGATGCCAGGTGCCCACCAAAGCCCCTCTTTCACTCCCCCTCCTCTACTGGGCAGGGGAGAGAAAAAACCTTCCTGACCAGGTGTATCTCACAGCTCCAGTCCTTCTCTGCTTGGCCTTGGCCAGCAGCAGGTCCATCTTTGAGCTGGGTGGCACTGGCTCTATCGGACAGATATTCTAGCAGTTTCTCACAGAGGCCACCCCTGTACCCTCCAGCTCTCCCCCACTATCAACCCCTTGCTGTGCAAACCCAATACAAGCACATTTCACTTTATCTGCTGTTGTGGAGCAGCATTTATTCTGCCAACGAAAAGCCAGCCTAGGATAGCAGCAAATGAATAGTACACAAAGGGTCGCTACTGGTGGAGCTGGGCGGGATGATTAACACAAAATAGAATACAAATCACACAAAGTAGAATAAAAGTCAATCAAAGTTTTTAGGACACTTGTACCATATGTTCTAAGAAACGTACAGCCACATAATGAATACCACTTCTTCACACAATTTATGTTGCACAGTCCTTTCAGATCCACACCAGGGCAGCTGCATCTTCTTCACTGGTTTCTGTAATTTTGTGACTCCACCCTCGTAAGCTGGTCCTCAAACTTTTGAATGTCTACTTGATGCTTCATTAGGAACTTCCCATTTAAATGAAAAACAGGTATGTCATATTTGTATTTATCATACCACACTGAGTTCTCTGGAAGGGTAATATCCACCTCCTGCAAAATAAACTGTGACAGAAAAGAAGTACGTTAGTACCTCCTGGACACTCAAAAACAATACCTGCTTGTCTTTTGCCCAGTATTTTTAACAGAAATGCAAGGCTGTTTTCTTGGTGCTTTTGGATTTATGCTTCCATGTTGGAGACAATTGCCCATTTTGTGAGTACAAAATGTATTCAGTCACAGTCCTTGGCTGTGTGTTCACGAAGGACTCTCTTCCTAGCCCAGGACAATATTGATCCTCTGTGCAGAAGCACTCTCCTGTGAGCACCAGCCATGACAAATATGCAGCTGGCAACACAACAGCTGCCTGTTAACGGTTTCTTCCTTGAAGAAAGATATCAAAACCTTGTTAAAAAATGGCAAAAACTGCAATCACCTATAGTTACAATATTTGCAGCCCCATTTACCAGCATCCTTCCGAAATGATACCATTACCTGCCTCATGAAAGTTGCAACCTCCTCTATCAGATGAGGCAATAGCATTTACCAAAGCAGTGGTTTTTAAAACTATTGTGGTGAGGTGTATTTTGGTTTAGTTTGCCAATACTTATTTGAGTAGCATTGTTGCAAAATGCTTTTGGATAATGAGCTTTATGGAAATCAGTGCTGAAATTGTCTTGAAGAGGTCCCCCATGAAAGAATAATGGATGCAAATAAATCCAAGCAATTTTCTTTACAAAGACTCTTAACTGTTTTTTCCTATAAAGAAAATGTATATAGTTTTGCAATACATTACCCTTGTCTTATATGGCTCAAGTACTTCTTTTGCTTCATCACACAGAGGGCATGGTTTCTAAAGGAAAACATTCAGACCAGCTTTAAACATACAGCAAAACACACAGATAACTTGTAAAGTAACAAACACAGACAGGATTGATCATTACTGTAAATGTGGGTTCTGTCCCCCATACCACCCAGTCTTACTGCTTTCTAAATCTTTGATCAGAGCAGCACAGATGAAAAGAAAATAAACAATTCAGCCACAGAGTTTAATGATTTCTCATTAGCTATCATTTCTCTCATGGTGCAAATTAACAGTTTTCAACAGCCCTTCTAAAAGCTGATTCAAGGGCATGGTTTGGAAAGTCATGCACAGACCCCTTTTTTTGGTCAGCAGCAACGAATATTCAAAGCATTGCTGGAAACAACTGCAGGTACTACTCTTGATAGAAGAATTTCCCTTGATAGAAGGGGACTGAGGAAGCCACATGAGTAATTTCTTACCTGTTTCAGATCAAGTTTCTTGGGTCAGTTCAAATAGCAAAAGGTGGTGATTTAAGATAACCTGGCTGACTTTGCCTGAAAGGAATTAAGCATGATCCTCCAACCTCCAGAGCTGGGAGGATAGCAACCTCCAGCAGGGAGAACTGGCAAACAGCTGCTATGTTTTGACCTGTGATGAGGTCAAACAAAATCTCTAATTTCTGAAAACTCCCTAGTCTTCCACTACAGTTATACAGCTGACTTCTGCTGATCATGCATCATGATCATTAGTGCAATGCATACCAAAAGAAGAGATTCACATGAAGGCATGGTGCTTCAGTGTACGCAATGGCAGAATTTGGCCTATTATTCACATATAGCAAAGTTTACAGTGGCGAAGGTGATGGCTCTGTCCCTTTGCCATGAAATACCTCTTAGAGCTGGAGAAGACCTTCTCCTCTCCTTCCCACTTAAAGTCTTCCTAGGACTTGTTTAAACATGGAATTAATCTGAAACAGCTACTTCTTATTTCCTGCATGTGCATTAATTTGGATTAAATACTCTACTTTTAATACACATTTAATTGAAATTATCTTTCCCACACAGACAAGTCCTTATGCTCTGAAAACCTACGCAAGGTGCTAAAGATTACCAGTGCCGTGCTCTCACTAGTTGTTCTTGCTTTTGGAGGGTCTCATATACCTGATACTGGTGACCAAAAGGAAACTCCCAGAATACTGCATATCAGTTTTGTAACATGCCAGGCTCCTTACAGTTAAAGTAGGACATGCTCAGTTCCCCTAGGCCTGTGGAGAACGTTGTAATATAGTCTTAGAAAATAATGTTTTTACTCCTGATCTGATGGCAAGCTTAAGCACTACATGGTACTTATAAGATTTGAACTTGTTTAAAATCAGATAGTCAACTATTTCAGCTAATACTGAAATCTGTTTAAATAATCCATTTATATTAACACATATTTTTCAGAACAGTGCAACAGTAGGTCTCTGCCATCACTTACTTTATGTTAATTTGTAATAGTGCTGTCTGAATAAAGGTATTTTGGACAACCTTCTCTCTCAGTTGTGTATTAGAGTAACAAAAGGGACTCCTACTGCTGAGGTAGTAAAATCCCTTCCCAAAGTGACATATGTTGTGCTGATGTTGTAGACGAAATAACAGTTTTATTGATTGGATGTGTGCTTTGCAGTTTAAATGAATATCTATTTAAATTACAGGGTAGATGTTGGTTAAACTGCAGAGTATATATTCATTTAGACTACATCTAAATGAGTAAGTGCTTAAGTACTTAAAGCATGTACCAGAAGGTGCCTGGCTTACAGGGAGTGCCAAGAGAAAGAGGAACTTCAGGAAGCCCTGAACCTGAAGGGAATAAGGGAGAACCTGGTAGTAAAGATGCTGACAGTATGTATTCCTGGTCCAAGAAGAGAGCCTGGACCCCTGGTACCATGGTTTCCTAGGTACATACCAAGTGATAAGGCAAGGATTAGGTAACAACTCTTCTTTTCTCGCTTTTAAATGCCAAGTGTCATACAGTGTCTTACTAGTTAGAAATCAAACAACAAAAATATACAGTAGAGCTTTTTTCCCAAATATTATGCTCAAAGGTAAACTCATTATTCCCTTAACACATTTCGATTATCAATGAGTTGATGCTGAATCAAGCAGAGAGAGCTGTAACTTTATAGGTCTTATAGCACACATTGATCTGATTAATAAACAGATGGTGACCTTTTATTTTTTAACCTATTATTACAATACACACTTTAAACACTCCTTTATGGCTAGGGATAGAATGAACAAACATTGTGTAAGAGGAAGAAACTATTTTAATTGCATCCATCTTAAGAAATACTGTCATACTGATGTCAACATTCTCAGTGCTCTGCATTTCTAGTTTTTCTCCTGCTGCAGGCTACATCTACCATATAAATGCAGTGCACCCCGCTGTGTGCCATCCCA
>NW_010185497.1:0-3178 GCF_000695765.1 Mesitornis unicolor | reverse complement strand
CCGTTTCCTAAATATGCATACAAATCCTGTCTGATCACGCCATAGAAAAACCTTTGCTCACATTTTATTCCTGTTACCGTTAACAGCCAATATGAAAGAAGAGGGTAAAGCACAATCTACGTTTTCCTCGTGCACTACCAACACTACCTGGATATATTTTCAGTCTCACAGGTAGAGCTGAAATTGAACATGAGTGCTTTGAAGAGCCTCATTGGCCACTACTTTGGCCACTGATGCTTGTCCTAGGCAGATTATGTGTAACAATTCATTTTTGTTCTCCATTTCCATGATGAAACACTGGCAGTTAGAGAACAATATGCAACTAGTAAATGGACCCTAGTGGCATTCAACTATCTTGAAATCTTATTTGTTGGTTGTAACTACTTGCTTGCTACAGCAAGAGTACAACAGTGCTGTAAAGCTTGGTGTAAAAGACACCCTCAAAGTAAAATGCCCAATACTACACAGATTTGAAAAGGACAAGAAGCATAGCCAAGTCATTTCATCAGGGATTCGTGTATATGGAAGCTGATGAATATGCCGTCTTGCCTAGCTTTATTCTGTAAACAACTTTTACCTTGGTGAATAAAGTCAACACTGGCTTATTTATGCTGTCTGAACAGAGTTGTCTCCCCAGCTGACTAGACGAATGTCTTGCTAGTTGCAGTGTTTTGCTCAGAAAACAAAGCACCATCATCCTGTTAAGGTCAAAAATAGAACATTTAGTTGTTTTGTGGAAAGTTATAGCTCATGAAATTTAATGTTAAGATAAATGTGATACTTCAGTTGCAGTTCTAAAATACACAAACCATTTCCCCAAGACTTTTATGTTCACAGTATGAACATATTAATTAGAAAAATAGTTTACCATGCACCAAGCCAGAAACATTGCATAGCTGAAAAAGTGTAGTTCCAGTTTAAAAAAAAAACAACTGTTTTCTTGCTAAAATGCCTCTTTTAAATTCCCTAACACAAATGCTGACAGAAATGCCCTATAGTGTTTCAACTGCACAGATGCCAGTATGAATTACACGATACTAACAAAAGGCAAAATGCTGTGCTTTGAACCTCAGTAATCTTGCTGCAGCGCCTGACATATTCTACATATTCTAATTACACAAAATTATTCCATAAAAAAACTAATTTCTATCTGATCAGAATACTAATATAATCCTTTCTGCAGTGAATAAAAAGCTGCAGCCAAGACCATTTAACTTGGTATTAAAAACATGCACATTGCCCTGAGTCCCTTCTGCACCAACAAATTAAATGTATGAGAGATGTCGATGGGTTTGTGATTTCTTTGGAAGACTGTGAGTAAATTTAGTTTAGTTGAAGGGTGCCACATTGAGGTCTTGAAGTCACCTATCTATAGTAACACTAATAACAATAGTGCTTCCTCCAAACTTGTGTCTTAATGGGACTTTTACAAGGCATTTTAGGACTGAAAGGCAAAAACCAGAAGCAAAAGGGAGTCTGCACAGAGACTATCAGCAACAACACTTCACATCAGAATTTACACCAGAAAAATCAAATTACTTTTACATAATGCCAAACTGCTTCTGTTCAGTTTCAAGCACAACTTACCTGTAGTTCTAACCACACCTAACCACAAACACACAATGTAACAGCACAAGTTAAAACAACTTAAGCGTGAACAAGACGAGGGTGCAAATGATAAGCTTGTTTTAGGATGTTCAGTAAAGACAAGCATAGTGCATTCACTGAATCTCTCAGTACTAATATTACCTAGTTCTTTTTTAAGGGAGACAGTTTAGCCAGCATAACTGCTAAGGAGTGCAGCGGACTTTAAACTTAAGGCTACTTAACTGCCATGTTTCTAAGCAACTATAACAACAAAAATCAAGCGGATGGCATGACACTGTTTCACTGGCCTTACTGAACTATCAGAGAGCTTTTTTTTCCTTTTTCCCAGAAGATGCTGGTAACGGCTACTTGCCATGTTTCCAGAAGTTTCAACAGAGCAAATATAAAGAAAAGGTGTTTTAAAACCCTTTGAAAATTATAGCCTGAACTGTCAAATTTCAGATGCTAGGGAAGAATTGTATTTTTTTTTCTTTGCTGTGTAAAAATAAAAGTTATCTAAAATAGTGTTTCCTGCAAAAAATGGGCTTTGGATTTACTGTTTAGTTTGGGACAAAAATGCTTCTCCATCTGTACATGTCAGGCTTGATAGCAATAAGTCAGCTGGAAGGAGAGAGCGGTATGTTTGCTGTAACTGCAAAGTTACAGGTGACAGGCACAGCACACACTGCAACTGGTCATAGTCCTTGGCAGCTACTGCATTTGTTTTACTTAGCCAGATGGAAAACTAATTGTCTGGTATTTTACATAACAAACACAAAAATAAGCTTGAAACCTTTTGGAGAAATGCAAAACTGGATGACAATAAATAGCTTCAGTCATACTTAGAAATTTTTACATCCACAGTAAACAGGTGCCCAGAATGGATGTTGTTTTGGCATAAAAAGTAGCAGCATATCGGCCTTCTCACATGCAGAATAAAAATTCCAAAACAAATAGTTTGCACTCTGGCAAGTTTTTAAATGAATGCTTTTGTTGCCAGCCTAGCAAGCCAAATTTTGTGCCTTCAAAACAAGGAAAATGCTCCCAAATTGTTCTGTGAACAGTAGAATGAATAAAACCTACATTTTCATGTATCTTATTCTCCACATTTACACATATGCGTATGCAATGGCTCCAGTTCACCCCTTTATACCCTTTTGATCCCTTCATGCTCTGGTATATTTGAGTCCAGTGGACAACTCCCAACATAACATCAATTGAAGAGGAATGAATAACACAATGTTAGTAACTAAGCTTCAAGATCTCACAAAACGAATAAGCTAGCACAGTGTCCTACTTCCTTACCAATTTTAAATAATTATATGCAGCACTATCTTTAGAATTCAGGGGCAAATCTTCATTGAGCAGTACTAGTACTGAAGCAAAGTCTGCTGTTTTCAGAGTTAGCACAAGACTGGTGTCCTGGTTTACTGGGACAGAATTTTAGGGTCAGTTTTCTGTTGACGAAAACTGTGATTTTCTAAGGACTACAACACATTATTTAATGGGAATGAAGTTGGTATGACATTTTTAGTTTGTGGCCAATCCTGGTATGCAGACTGCCATAGGGATCAAGGTCTTCAGCAGTCTT
>NW_010185496.1:1693-5821 GCF_000695765.1 Mesitornis unicolor | reverse complement strand
CTAACGTTCTGGGATTCTGTGATTCTGCGAAATACCCAACAGTAAGGAAAATAATGAGGTAGGCCCTCAGAGTGAAACTTGTTTAACTTCAGAGAGCACACATGCCGTTCATTTTCATGCTTGTATAGCAGCTACCGTGGCAGCACTGCCATTTTGAAGCGTTTCGTTTGAAATAAGATGATGCCTTTAAAACAGCAGTGCTTCTGCAAGAGAGAACCTCCTAATGAGATATGCTGCCCCATGGGTTAATATGTTTAACAGACGTACTATAAAAATCATGTGTCATTTTAAATTTTGTTTTGTTTCTAATTCAAACGTGAAAGGGGCTTACACACCTGAAAGCTCACCTACCCTTTCCAACAACATAAGCTGGTCCAATAAAAGGCATTACCCCTACGCATGGATCTCATTTTACCTGAAAGGAAAAAAACTAGATCTTGAGTAGTACTTAACTATTTCGCTATTTATTGCTTTATCCTTTTATCGCCTTTTCAGCCGATAGCTGTACACACAAGCTGTAAAACTGCAATCACAAACTCCCAAGTTAATCTGGAATGGGCTGCTTGGTTTGTGTAGCACTTGTCCTTTCATTACAGTCCTCTCATTCACGTACCTCTTTTGCACAAAGCAGCACTGCAGAAGTATGGAGTGATTTTCAAAACAGTATTTGCAAGCGCCCATAAATTTAACTTTTAATTTAAGAACGCTGCTCACGTATCAACCAACTCCTTTTTTCCACTGCAAACCACAAACTTCTAGAAAAGCTCGACTCTTCCTCCTAAGCTTTTATCATCTTTGCTGCCTCCTGCCCCTTTCCCACCTTCCTACCAGTCTTTACATTGTCTTCCAGAAGTGCCTTTATCTCACATGGTTTAGTCTTACCCATTTCTCATCAATAAAAGTATCAAACAGAGAGAAAGGGAACAGCTATGGGAAATGAGTTTGCAAACTTAGGAAAACAGCACTGCATTGGTTTATACTTTGATATTATCTTCAGAGCCGTAAAAGCAAGGACATTTGCTTTTCCCCCTCACCCTCTGCAGTAGTTTAAATTACTGAAGAACTTGTCAGGTTAGCTCCAAAGTGCTGGCCAGTATGTGAAAAGGATTTCAACACCCGGTACTATGCAAAACTGTCATACCTGTATCAGAGTATTTTCAACCCCTTGAAGCCACAGCAACATCACAGGAAAAAAGCTATCCTGGTTCTATGCCATGTTTTAATCTATATGCAGTAACTTAATCTTCAGAGCTTCTTAGATTGGAAAATAAATCACAGGCGTCGAGACTATTTATTACAATAATCAAAAGTAAATTCTGTTGTATTATGTATGAAAACAAAACAATATAAGGATGCTCCAGGAAAGAAATTAGGGGCTAAGACTTCTGATTCACTAGGATTTTACCTCCGCTGGAGATAAAAGGGTATGATCTCAGCTGATTTAATGTGGTTCAAGTTAGTCCTGCTTCCTGAAAGGGATGCAATTTTCAGAGTAAGGCGACCAAAAAAGAAATGAGGAAAAGAAATCTCATAATCACATGCTATCCCCAGAGGAAGACAGGTTGGGAATATATTTGTATAAACAGAAAAAAAAAGATGTGCTTCTGCTATAAAACACTGCCTCTTAGATTTCTTAAACCGTGCTGTACGTAAACAACTTTTGAGCCATGTTTGAAGTCAGCTCTGTCAACATGATTGTATCTCCGGCATGACTGGTACCTGCAAGACAAGAGGAGCTAAAGCAAGTCCTTCAGCACTTGACATGTCAAGCCCAGCAAATGCTTAGCTATAAATATGTAAGTAAGCCTTTGAAATGACTGAAGAACAAACTTAACTATCTGCGGGGTCAGATCACATGTGCAAGTGGAACACAGTAACGCAGCTTTAATACAGAAGACATTATGTGATGATTAACTATTTAAATAGTAAGTTTAATACACTGTAAATGCACCTTGTTATAATTATTTGCCGAGACGTTTACAGGGCAAAAAGAGTTGTCATTCCTTATATTCCATCTCTAGTGCCAATTTTGCCTGTTTCTAAATTAAATTCTTACTAGCCCTCTGTTGACTGTGACAGACTGCTTGATCTGCAGGTCCAGGGTCATGCTGAACACTGACCATGGTCACTATCCCAGCACAACAGATACCTGGCAATAACAGACCAACCAAGAATCCAGAAAGACACTAAAGTATTACTGCTCTTAATACTTGTTTCTGTAAATGTCAAAAGCTACTCAAAAATTATTTTATCTCATCAATCTTCTCTTTGAAAGAAAAGGAAATGTGTAGTCAAGTGATAAAATAACGTGTTCCCATGCTTAACCATAGTGATGAAAACAAACTTACAGCCTGATTTTAGATATCTGGTTGCAGATGAGAAATGTTATTAACTGTAAAAATACAACACTAAGTTTTAGCACATTCTCCCCTAGGATTCCTCTGTGAAAGACACTAAGTAGATGTAAAATTAGAACCCCGAACTAGAAACACAGGAACATGCTGCTCTTTTTTCCATCTTTTTAACCATGCTTTTGAGACATCCATTTACCATCACAAATACTATTCCTACAATTACATATCAACATTTGAAATGCATATTGTATTGCATGCTTTCTTCTGGCTGGAAAATACTTGGAACAGACACAGAAGTATTCTAATCTATGAAAAGAAAAGAGGATTGAGAAGTCTCTGTAATAATAAATTTCCAAGAAAAGGCAGACAGAATAGGTTTTAGGGACTGATTAGTGCGCTAATGCATTTTATGCATGGAAATCAAGAAACATTTTGTAGAGTTTCAATAAAAACTGTGAGTATAGAGAAACATCACCTTGCCAATAACACCTAGCAGAACTCCTAACTCCAAACATGCATATGTGTTATCCTGATGAAAAACTCGTAAGCACCAATCGTTAGGGAAACTGAGGAGTTATACGATAAGCAAGCTCAAAACACACCTGATGTATCTCTAAGCTTAGAGAGAGAAGAATTCGAGTTGGGTGGTTTTGATAGTTCTAGGCTTTATACTTTGCCAGCATCATTAAAAAAATACTGTTTCTGTATTAATATTATCTAGTTACTTACAGAGCTAGAACAAACAATACTTTTTCTGATGGATTTAGCTTTCTTTAGATCCAAGATCATCAAAGCAGTTTAGCCCAAGCACTGCAAATCGGGTTGAAAAGACCTCCTGAACCTTCTCAGCAAGCAGACTGTCAGACAGACGTGCAGTGTTCAGAAAGAAGCAACAGATCCGTTGATACTCAAATACAACATTTAAGTTCTGGCTAAACAGATAAAACAAACTTCTACTGCTCTTCCAACAATTTGCCATATTTAAAGGCTTCTCTTTTTCTAATCAGATATGCAAACCACTTCTCATTTTTTTAGAAAAGAAATGCATGTCTTGAGCTGTGGGAAATTTGTAGAGCAGCCAAAAGGCCGAGCCTGCAGACTTTCCCCTTTAACCTCACGAATGAGGCCCCCCTCGTCAGAAACCCCAGGTACCTGGGGCAGCGCAGCAGGGGAGAGGATGTCAGGGCGGCCCTCTTTTTCTAATCAGATATGCAAACCACTTCTCATTTTTTTAGAAAAGAAATGCATGTCTTGAGCTGTGGGAAATTTGTAGAGCAGCCAAAAGGCCGAGCCTGCAGACTTTCCCCTTTAACCTCACGAATGAGGCCCCCCTCGTCAGAAACCCCAGGTACCTGGGGCAGCGCAGCAGGGGAGAGGATGTCAGGGCGGCCAGAGCCCCCCGCCCGTCAGCCCGGCTCGCTGTCCCCCTACCTGCTCGCCTCCCCCGACCACCAGGGCTCCCGCAGCGCCGCGTCCCTCCGCACCTGCCCTTTTTTGGGCTGTAAGCGTGCCTTTTCCGTCAAGGCAACATCACTTCCCGTAAGGCCCGAGGTAGGGGCGGGAACGGCCCCTCCCGGCCAGAGCCCCCCGCCCGTCAGCCCGGCTCGCTGTCCCCCTACCTGCTCGCCTCCCCCGACCACCAGGGCTCCCGCAGCGCCGCGTCCCTCCGCACCTGCCCTTTTTTGGGCTGTAAGCGTGCCTTTTCCGTCAAGGCAACATCACTTCCCGTAAGGCCCGAGGTAGGGGCGGGAACGGCCCCTCCCGGCCGCCAGGC
>NW_010185496.1:0-1656 GCF_000695765.1 Mesitornis unicolor | reverse complement strand
CCGAAACGGTCGCCTGCTCCGGGAGAGGTGAGAGCCGAGGGCAGCACGGCACCACAAAGGTGTGAGTGTTCAGGCACTGCCTCCTGCTACTCGCCTTGCTCCAGTTCAGAAGGCCATTTTTAACTAAGTAGGTTGGCTCCTCATTCGCGCTTCTCCTCGCTTTTCTGCAAGATCACACCCCATTTAATAAAAACTCGTGAGAGGCAAAACAGGTTTTGAAGAGATGATACGAGGTAACGTCCACCACTGCAGATGCTGTGAGCTGTTCCTGCCCCCTGCCTGCTTCTGCCCTCACCCAAGTCCTTTATCTTTGCTCTCTCAAAACCTGCTCAATAAGCCCACTTTAAATCCAGCAGCAGCCAGAATTCAGCAAGCACAGTTTGAGCTCAGTTACATCAATAACTCGTCTACATCGGGTCGGACATCCTCTTTCTTCAGACTTGTTAAAATTAACTGTCATCTCCATGGGCAAACTTCCAGCAATTACGCTGACAAAGTGCCTACTACACTTCAGTTACGCCTGTTTAAAATTGCCTTTTCAATACATAATGGTCTTGTAAACAAAGGAAGCTGCTGGAGTCACCACAGAGTTCTTCTGTGTTTGCACTCATTACAGACTTGTGGCATTTCCTCATGTCCTGACCAGATTTCACACACACTCAACTGCACCTCCCAGCCCACCTTCTGCTGCTGTCCTCTCAACTTAGCTCCTGTAAAGTCCACGCACTGCTTCCAGGTGCCACCATCCTTCCTGGCTTTAAATAAAAGCACATCCAGGGAAAAGACTTCTTCCCTCGTGCTGTCCAAACAAGATTCTGTGTTAAAACCAAAATCTGAAAGAAGTTCCTCCCAAGATCTGCAGGTTTTAGACTACTTTTAGATTTACTAAAGTCTTGAAAGATCTACTGATCAAGTTTCCTAGAGTCTCAGGCTCTGTTCGCTTTGTCAGACTGATCCACGCCTATTCCAAGGCTAATGCTGTCCTGCTGAGCTACATGCTGAGGCACTTCTCCAGGTGCAACCTTTCAGGCAAGCTTATCTATTTAATAGACACTCTAGCCTCATCCTTTCAGGAATGAAAGATATATATGCATGTGTGGTACATGTGTGTATGTGTATACAGGTATGAATATAACCAAGGACACCAAAGCTGGGTGCAGTTCTGTTCTCAGCCACCTGTACAACTGCATTCCCAACAGAACTGACGTATGAAGAACAGACACTGTGACAAGTAGACAGAAATGGTATTTATCACTTAGAGGATCAGATCAGAGGCAATCAAAAAAATCCATGAAGTGTGACCATATGACTTTCTTTTTCCAGTTCCCCAGTGGTTACTTAAAGTTAGATGGGAAGACATACCTTTAAACATTCATCATTTTATACAAATGTCAACATTCACATCCCTACAGGCTGGTACCACACATATGCATTTGCAGTTACATCTTCTCTTGGCAGACTGCTTCAGAGCAGGGCTGGGCTGCAGAGCAGCCCGCTCGGGCACATCACGGCTGGCGCACGGCACTGAGGGGACATTCCCCGGCAGGCGACGAAGGCTCCGATTTCTTGAGGGGCCCGGCCGCTATTTTCTCTGAGGGAAGGCGCGGGGCTCTGGGCTGCGAGGCGGTGCAGGGGAACGGCTCGCGCGACTCCCTC
>NW_010185495.1:0-824 GCF_000695765.1 Mesitornis unicolor | reverse complement strand
AAATTACTTCCCACACACAATTTCTCACATTTCTTATGTGGTAATTTCTTCTGAGGCTGTATGTGCTGTCCATCTTTGTTTCACAAGTCCATGTATGTGATTTGGGTGGTGGTGGGGTAGATGCACTACCACATTTCGATACTGTCAACCCTATAACTGATTCGGTGCCACGAGCAGTGGCTGTGGAGGAGCGGGATCCTCCAAGGGTGCGACTGCTGTAGGATGCATGCTTAACACTGGATTTTGCCAGGTGTTTGTAGGCCCTGATCAGGATTTAGGGACTGACTGAAATGATTGCTGTAACAAATTGCAGAGCACTACCTATAACATATGGTGCAGCACATATACACCGGTGGTACACAGCTAAATGCTCTCGATTAAGAAACATCAGAAAGACATTTAATGTATGCATTATAATATCGCCCTAATTGCACACCAGGCTTCCCCCACCCAGCCCCCAGGTTTCTGATCTTGGGATCACCAGGATCTGCTTTGGAGGGAAAATGAGCATTGGCCATGAGGCATTTGCCTGTGCCTCGCCCGAGCTTTGCCCTACTCATTTCCTGGCCCCTGTGCTGGGGGAAGCAATTTCTTTCTTCTGGTTTCCTTCTGCTTCCTTCTCTGCTCTTTTCCTCCAGTGAGCCGGCTCCATGCTCAGTTTGCAGGCTTCTGCTTCGCCCCTGGGAAATCAAAGCAAGCGGCGCAGGCGGCTCTCTTTCCTGCTCTATTCACCAGCCCTCCACTGCCTCAGTTTCCCCCTGTGGTGGGCGACCCAAGGGGGGACACCGGCGGTGGCTTTTCGCCGCCCTGCCCCTCACACGGCC
>NW_010185494.1:319-680 GCF_000695765.1 Mesitornis unicolor | reverse complement strand
GGGGTGGGTGGGAATAGGAAGAGGGGGGTAAGAGAGAAGGGGGAAATGCAGCAATTTAATCCTCTGGGTTATTGCTCCTGCTTGTTGAAGCCGCGCACGTGAACAAGCCGCGCTTCTACCCCCTGCAAAGCCTTGCAAACTTTTATAGCTTCTTTTAATTGCTGCGTGAGGAGGGACAAATGCTATGAAAACGTTGAGCGGCGTTTGGTGCTTTGCGATGTCTCTCATTTATTGCCTCTGGTATCCGGATGGGTACGGTGCCCCTAGAATTACATAATTTTATAAATATATAAAGCAACAGCAGGAGTATTGGGATTCAAGGGAACAAACTTTTAAAGCTGCAGTGTCCTTCCTTCCGCCC
>NW_010185494.1:0-286 GCF_000695765.1 Mesitornis unicolor | reverse complement strand
CTGGTGTGCTGTGGCTTGTTGTGAATGGGGGATCTGTGATTAAACAGGAGATTTGTGGTTTGCGGGTGACTTGTTCACTCTCTTGCGCGCTGCTTTCCCTTAATTCATTTAAGTATCTTAAAAAATATTTCCTCGCGGAGCAGATGATCTCGTAGCCGCTTTGTTTCTTGAAGGTGCACAACTTTGCAAAGGGTCCCCGCTCCCCTGGGTTCTCCTTCGCTTCCCCCCCCCGACTCCCGAATAAAACGCTGCAAACAAACAGACGAGCCCCCCTTCTTGGTCGCCA
>NW_010185493.1:3255-3734 GCF_000695765.1 Mesitornis unicolor | reverse complement strand
ATTCAAAGGGTAGGTTTTAAGTCTTGAAATAGCGAGTTTGGGGTTTTTTTCCCTTTTATTTTTTTTTTTAGACCCATCTATTTATCCTGACATCACTGTGAGAGACAGAAATCTCTGTCCCCCCCTCGGCCCTTCTCCACCTTTTTCCCCGTTTCTTTCCAACTTGGGGCTAATTTCAGAAATGGCGTGACCTCCACGAAACGTGTCTATATATTTGTTTTTAAAGGCTCCCTTTCTAATTGGCTTCACCGTCACTGACTTTGACATGGGCTAGATTTATTTTTTTTTTTTTAGACACTTTCCCCTTTTTAATCCCCAATGGGTCAGAGCGGCTGAGGATGAGTGCTCTGCAGTGATTCCCGAGGGCAGTAGGAATGACAAATAAATACGTACTTCAGACCCCTAGTCCGATTTGTCCGGGTACCTCGCAAACCTGCCGGGTTTCCCGGTGACCTGGAGGATCTCTCCTACGAGAAGTG
>NW_010185493.1:1920-2961 GCF_000695765.1 Mesitornis unicolor | reverse complement strand
GTCGTGTTCTATTCATCAAGCCACAAGTCGAGAGTCCCTAACATGAAACTATTTGTTTGCTTACACAACCAGCTGGGTGCAATTTCACGTCTGAGATATCTATCTGAAAGCGCCTCTCATTTATTATCCTTACTTGTCAGCGAATCCATTTTCCAACTTTTTTTTTCCCCCACCACCCCCCTTCCCTTTTCCTTCTTCATTCATAGAAAGCTCTGGGTTTAAACGCTTCCTTAAAAATTTCAGCACCTTCTCCCCTCTGATCACTTTCTACCGAAAACAGCCAAGGAATAAGGCTGAAACTGCGAGGACGGGGAAGGCAACACTGCCCAAGGGGGCTCCTTACCCTCCTGTTTTTTTTCCTCCCCCCCCAAAAAAAAACCCTGGCTGACAGCCCTTTGGGGTGTCCCTGCCTCTAACCCCTTTATTTTTTTTTTAAGTGAGGGCATTTTTCCCATGGTTTCAAGGCGCAAGGTGCAGCCACCTGAAAAAAAAAATTAAAAATTATATTATGCAGCTGTGGGAAAGGGTAGGGGTAGGGGGCAGGTTGTCCTCGCGGGCCCCGATTTCGGGGGTCGCTGGGGTGCAAGGATGATGATGGTGGTGGTATTCGGGTGAAGGCTAGAGGAGGGATGTCAGGATCTCTTCTCCCACCCCCACGTGGCTTCCCTTAGAAATACAAAGGCACTACGTGAAAACGGGCCCGATCGGGCTGTAAATGTAATTGCGAGGAAAAGAAAACAATTAACAAAAGGGACAGTGGGAAATTGTATCTCCCCTCCCTCCCTTCACCCCCAATTTTGAAAAATCAGGATAATGTGAGCAGTGTTTCAAAGCAGGACCGCCTGGCTGACAAGAGACTCACTGTTAGTAATCTCAGTGATGGCTGTATAATAGTGTATATACATCTCCTTGTCTGCAGAGCCCTCCATCAAGCTTAAAGCAATGGATCAAATCCAAAACTACAGGGTATAAAATATCCCCAGTTGTTAAAAAAAAAAAAAGGGAAAGGGAAGAAAGGAGGGGGAAGGGGGGGGGGGGGGG
>NW_010185493.1:540-1740 GCF_000695765.1 Mesitornis unicolor | reverse complement strand
CCCAAATCCCACGGTCCTGCGTGTGCCCAAGGCTGCATCCCGCCTGATTTGCATTCGCCGGCAGCCCCTGGCCCTGCGCTGGCGACTAACAGAGATATCCAGCTCGCCACTGGCCCCTCTCCTTTTGTCTGCAACCCCCCAGACAGCAGGACAGACCCCTCCTCCCCGCACCTCTCCGACACATCATTTCTATTTTATCTGTATATATTGTCCGTCATTTATTGGCCAGCCCTAAGTAAAATAATTAATTAAAAAAACATAAAATAAATAAACAATTCTATTTAATTCAAACCGGGACATAGATACATATGTGTGTGTGTGTATATATATATGTATGTATGTTATTTTTTTTCTCTTTGGTCGTGGAAGCAGGCAGTACTGTCCATGTCCCTCACCAAGCCAGGGCTGCCTATTTTTCCCCATTTTTCTTCACTTTCCCACAGACAGAATTCGCGCTGTGGGATCGGGTGTGCCAGTGGCTCCCTTCAACAGGCACACGAATCCCCCCCGTTTGCTCTCCTTTTGTCTTCTCTTCGACCCCCCTCCCCCCGAAGAGGTTATTTTTTGGGGGGTGAGATAGGCTTTGAAGGGCTGAAACTGCTCCACACAAAGAGCCGGTAAAGAAGGAGTTGGGAGTTAAATCCACAGGCCAGAAAAGCGCTTTAAACTCCCAGTTTTTGAGCCAAACTGCATTTCCGAGCGGCTGAGGAGCCGCACAAACTTCCAGCAAAGTAGCTGCTGCTCCCTGAAGTGATAAATAAAACTAGTCAGGTACTCTATTTTTTTTTTTCTTTTCTCAGAGAGCCATACAAATTGGTCCATGTTGACAGATGTTTGTCACTTAGTAACTTCTTTCCAAGTTTTTTTTCTTTTTTTTTTTTTTTCCCCTTTCCCCTCCCTCTCCCCTCCTCTAAGCCTTCTTCCGAGCTTGCTTTGTTGTTTTAAAATATGCATGTCTCTCAGGAATGCAAGTCACGAGTCCAAACTTCGTGTCCAACCTCCCACAAGAAATGATCCTTTTATAGGGAACCCGATATGTCTCAATCTGCACTTCACTCAAAGCCTCTGGATATAGGGCATTGGTCCCTGCTCTAAAATAGCTGCGCTGAAAACGCCTTTCCACCTAAAAAAAAAATATAATAATAAAAATCCCCACGAATGACTTCCAGGGAAGAAATATAGCTGCCATAATTAAAGAAG
>NW_010185493.1:0-415 GCF_000695765.1 Mesitornis unicolor | reverse complement strand
GGCTGCGTGGGGAGAAGGCGGCAGCTCATGAGGAGCAGAGAAGAGGAGAGATTAAGAGAAAACTCCGAGAAAAAGAGTAAGTGACCCCCAGGACAATGCAGGAGCCAGGGACCGCCGGGCTGGCGGCCGGGGTTGGCTGGCGAGTCGGAACAATGGCATGGGAATGGGGAGAGGAGTGGGATGGGACGAGGTGGGGGGCGACACCGGGACACCCCAGGGGGAATGAACCTCCAGACTGATCCCTTTCCCTGGGATGGGGATGATGGGGATGGAGGTGATGGGGATGATGATGGGAGTGATGGGGACGGTGGGGGTGATGATGAGGATGATGATGGGGATAATGGGGATAGTGGGCATGGGGATGATGAGGATGATGATGGAGATGGTGGGGATGGAGACGATGAGGATGATCATG
>NW_010185492.1:0-1942 GCF_000695765.1 Mesitornis unicolor | reverse complement strand
TGGGGATACAGACACTGAGGGGGCCCTGGAAGGGGTTGGGATGGGTCTCAATCGCTTACTGGTTTGTACTGGTTTATACTGGTTTGGACTGGTTTCAGCTGTTTTTTGACTGGTCTATACTGGTTTTAGCTGTTTTTTAACTGGTTTATACTGGTTTTAGCCACTTCTTGACTGGTTTGGACTGGTTTTAGCCATTTCCTTACTGGTTTATACTGGTTTGGACTGGTTTCAGCTGTTTTTTGACTGGTCTATACTGGTTTTAGCTGTTTTTTAACTGGTTTATACTGGTTTTAGCCACTTCTTGACTGGTTTGGACTGGTTTTAGCCATTTCCTTACTGGTTTATACTGGTTTGGACTGGTTTCAGCTGTTTTTTGACTGGTCTATACTGGTTTTAGCTGTTTTTTAACTGGTTTATACTGGTTTTAGCCACTTCTTGACTGGTTTGGACTGGTTTTAGCCATTTCCTTACTGGTTTATACTGGTTTGGACTGGTTTCAGCTGTTTTTTGACTGGTCTATACTGGTTTTAGCTGTTTTTTAACTGGTTTATACTGGTTTTAGCCACTTCTTGACTGGTTTGGACTGGTTTTAGCCATTTCCTTACTGGTTTATACTGGTTTGGACTGGTTTCAGCTGTTTTTTGACTGGTCTATACTGGTTTTAGCTGTTTTTTAACTGGTTTATACTGGTTTTAGCCACTTCTTGACTGGTTTGGACTGGTTTTAGCCATTTTTTGACTGGTTTTAGCCATTTTCTGACCGGTTTGGACTGGTTTTAGCCATTTTTTGACTGGTTTTAGCCATTTTCTGACCGGTTTGGACTGGTTTTAGCCATTTTTTGACTGGTTTTAGCCATTTTCTGACCGGTTTGGACTGGTTTTAGCCATTTTTTGACTGGTTTTAGCCATTTTCTGACCGGTTTGGACTGGTTTTAGCCATTTTTTGACTGGTTTTAGCCATTTTCTGACCGGTTTGGACTGGTTTTAGCCATTTTTTGACTGGTTTTAGCCATTTTCTGACCGGTTTGGACTGGTTTTAGCCATTTTTTGACTGGTTTTAGCCATTTTCTGACCGGTTTGGACTGGTTTTAGCTGTTTTCTGACTGGTTTGGACTGGTTTAAACCATTTTCTTACTGGTTTGGACTGGTTTTACCCATTTTCTGACTGGTTTTACCCATTTTTTGACTGGTTTTAGCCATTTTCTGACCGGTTTGGACTGGTTTTAGCCATTTTTTGACTGGTTTTAGCCGTTTCCCGACCGGTTTGGACTGGTTTTAGCTGTTTTCTGACTGGTTTGGACTGGTTTAAACCATTTTCTTACTGGTTTGGACTGGTTTTAGCCATTTTTTGACTGGTTTTAGCCGTTTTCTGACCGGTTTGGACTGGTTTTAGCCATTTTCTGACTGGTTTGGACTGGTTTTAGCTGTTTTCTGACTGGTTTGGACTGGTTTAAACCATTTTGCACTGGGAAGGTCAGGTGGGTGACACAGGGGGGCTTGGGGGTGTCAGGGCTGGGGATACAGACACTGAGGAGGTCCTGAAATAGGTTGGGATGGGTCCCAGTCGCTTACTGGTTTATACTGGTTTATACTGGTTTATACTGGTTTGGACTGGTTTGGACTGGTTTGGACTGGTTTAAGCCATTTACTTACTGGTTTGGACTGGTTTGGACTGGTTTTAGCTGTTTTCTGACCGGTTTGGACTGGTTTTAGCCATTTTTTGACAGGTTTTAGCCGTTTTCCGACCGGTTTGGGCCGGTCTGGACCGGCCGACTCACGCGGATGGTGGGGTGGGTCTTGGTGGTGTCCGTGCTGTGCTCCCCGGGGATGCTCCCGGCCGAGCGCCCCTCGCATTTGTAGCGGAACCGCATCCCCCGCGGCTTCGGCTGCTCCAGGATCTCCACGAAGGGGGCGGCGCCGGCCCCCCCCGCTGCGTCCCCTTT
>NW_010185491.1:0-1243 GCF_000695765.1 Mesitornis unicolor | reverse complement strand
TGGGGAATTTGGGAGACAAAATTGGGGAAATCTGGGGCAAAAATGGGGAAATTTGGGGATTTGGGACCTAAAATGAGAAATTCCGGACCAAAATTGGGGGATTTGGGGGTAGAAATGGGGAATTTGGGAGACAAAATGGGGGAAATTTGGGGATTTGGGACCTAAAATGAGGAATTTGGGACCCAAAATGGGGGATTTGGGACCAAAATTGGGGGATTTAGGGACAGAAATGGAGTATTTGGGGATTTGGGACCCAAAATGAGGAATTTGGGACCTAAATTTGGTGAATTTGGGGGCAGAAATGGGGAATTTGGGAGACAAAATTGGGGAAATTTGGGAGAGAGATTTGGGGAAATTTGGGGATTTGGGACCCACAGTGAGAAATTTGGGACCAAAACTGGGGAACTGGGGGATTTGGGACCCAAAACTGGGGGATTTGGGGACAGAAATGGGGAATTTGGGACCAAAATTGGGGAAATTTGGAGGCAGAAATGGGGAATTTGGGGATTTGGGACCTAAAATGAGGAATTTGGGACCAAAATTGGGGAACTGGGGGATTTGGGACCCAAAAATGGGGGAATTTGGGACATCAAATGGGGGGTTTGGAACATTAAACATGGTCACCAACACCCGGTGACACCGGGGACACGTTTGGGGTGACACCGGGTGACGGTGACGAACACCAGGGACCAATTGGGTGACACCGGGTGACACCCACAGAGCGGGAACCGGGTGACCCCAACCCCGGGTGACACCGGGGACACGTTTGGGGTGACACCGGGTGACGGTGACAAACACCAGGGACCAATTGGGTGACACCGGGTGACACCCACAGAGCGGGAACCGGGTGACCCCAACCCCGGGTGACACCGGGGACACGTTTGGGGTGACACCAGGTGACAACCAGAGCGGGAACCGGGTGACCCCGACCCCAGGTGACACCAAGGATGGGTTTGGGGCGGTGACGGTGACACCGGGTGACAATGGGGGACACGGGTGGCCCCGACCCCAGGTGACACCAAGGATGGGTTTGGGGCGGTGACGGTGACACCGGGTGACAATGGGGGACACATTTGGGGTGACACCGGGTGACGGTGACAAACACCAGGGATTAACCAGGTGACACCAGGTGACAATGGGGACACATTTGGGGTGGGGACGGTTACACCGGGTGACAATGGGTGACACCCACAGAGTGGGAACCGGGTGACACCAACCCCAGGTGACACCGGGGACGGGTTTG
>NW_010185490.1:0-366 GCF_000695765.1 Mesitornis unicolor | reverse complement strand
GTTTCCTCCTCTGGACACATTCAGGACCCACCTGGACACGTTCCTGTGTGACCTGGTCTAGGTGATCCTACTCTGGCAGAGGGGTTGCACTGGATGATCTTTTGAGGTCCCTTCCAACTCCTAATACTCTGTGATTCTGTGAGATGCCTTAGCATCACTTTGGGATACTCTGTGGTGACACGTATATCCTAGGACAGGACGGTGACATGTGGGAGGGCTTCAGAGCCCTGTCCTACAGCCACTTCACCTCCTACCTCGTGCTGATCTCCCAAAAAAACCCCTCCCTTGCCAAGCCCTCACCTTGCAGGCAACTCAACTCCATCCTTTCCAGCTTATCCTGCAACAGCTGCCCTTCTTGGACCCTAC